>NC_064923.1:429236124-429538883 GCF_023897955.1 Schistocerca gregaria
AACATACAAACGTCCAGCGCAATTTGAGGAAGTCAACAACTGTTGGAATTTGTTTTCTCTTTCTAGGTGCAGTGTCTGCTGCGCTGGATGTATTTTCGCGACTTTTAAATCAGTGATGCACTTTGGTTTTGACGCGCGTTTATGAGGAATCAAGTAATAAGATCTTTAGCCGACAGTAACCCGCTGATAAACTCTTAACGTTCCCGGAAAACGTAATCCATTCTCACGGAATCTTTTCATTATTTTTAGAAGAGTGAGCAATAATACGAAAAATGTGGCTACCTGCTTCATGTTATCTGAAGTAGTGTGTGAAGGCGTGACAGTTCTGGCAACAGTAAATGCTACTGTGGATAAATATGCCACGTTTTACTCCTGTTGTTATATTTCAAGGAGCTTATTTCAGTAGCTTATCCACCTAACGGCCTCTAATCGGCTTCATAGTATTACAAATTTTAACACTTATTTCAGGTTTATTGTATTTAACGCCTAGAAAAAAATGGACTATAAAGAGGAATTGCTATGTGAAATATTTTTTAACAGCATTCTCAATTTCACGATGAAAAACGAATCTCTGTTTGATTACAGTTAATGATGTAACGCCTTCCTTTTGACGAGTGTAAACTCCTCGCTCAGATGTGAGGGTCGATCTCTTATATTTCAACAGTAAGAAGAATCTCTGACAATGAAGCTGTATTTTAATATGTATATTGATAGTGAATAAACGTGTTCTGTTTTTTAGACAGTAGTAGAAATTTGTTATCTGACATTTCATAGCCCCAAAGTACGTACATTTCATCTTGGAATACGATATTCACAATGTCACAACTGGAAACATTAGATATCATAAATACAGCACTAGGATTCAAAATGAATCTACATTACGTACGAGATGGCTTTTCTCTTGTACAGAAAAGAGAACATTATATTACCATAAAAACATCTCGCTATTTCCCCTTTTGATTATGGTTGCTGAGAGACTATTAAAATTATTATTGAACTAAAATAATTTTCCCTGACAAAGTCATCAACTCTGCAGAAATTTTTAGATGGGTATTGTGTTCATGTTTTGTTAGTTAAGGAGAATTAACACACATGAAATTTAAATGTTGTCAATATGTAATCGCAAATTCAATTATATATTTAAGTTTATAAACGAACTGATGTCGAGAACATGATCTATGGAATGTAAAAATAACTGACTAGCTAACGAATGGTGTTCTGTGCCAAAAGGCATTCACTATTGAGTATAGATTTCGCGCTTGGAGTAATTAACTAATTCCAGGACATTCATAACGATTTTTTATTTCTCAATGGCTTCCTAAAACTGTAAGTACTATGACAGTTAGACGGGAGGTGAGAAAACTTGGATTTCATGGTCGAGCAGCTTCTCATAAACCACACATCACGCTGGTAAATTCCAAACGCATGGTGTAAGGAGCGTGGCCATTGGACAATTGAACAGTGGAAGAACGTTGTGTGGAGTGACAAATCACGGTACAAATTGTGGCTATCCGATGGCAGGGTGTGGGTTTGGCGAATGCCCTGTGAACGTCATCTACCAGCGTGTGTAGTGCCAACAGTAAAATTCGGAGGCGGTGTTGTTATGGTGTGGTCGTGTTTTTCATGTAGGGAGCATTATCAGAGCACAGGCCTACATTGATGTTTGAAGCACCTTCTTGCTTCCCACTGTTCAAGAGCAATTCGGGGGTGGCGATTGCATCTTTCAACATGATCAAGCACCTGTTCGTAATGCACGGCCTGTGGCGGAGTGGTTATGCGACAATAAAATGCCTGCAGCGGACTGGCCTGCACAGAGTCCTGACCTGAATCCTATAGAACACCTTTGCGATGTTTTGAAACGGCGACTTCGTCACAGGCCTCGCCGACCGACATCGATACATCTCCTCAGTACAGCACTCCGTGAATAATGGGCTGCTATTCCCCAAGAAACCTTCCAGCATCTGATTGAACGCATGCCTGCGTGGGCGGGCCTACACCATTCTGAATTCCAGCATTACCGATGGAGCGCACCACGAACTTGTAAGTCATTTTCAGCCAGATGTCTGGATACTTTTGATCGCATAGTGTATCTGTCAGCCACGAAAGTTACTAAGTTGCAAAGAAGCTGTGTCTTCCGGCTTGCTAGTAGGTGGTTGGTACACAGGGGGCGGAAGAAAATTTCGCCTGAGAAGGAAGCTCAGAGATTGGTTTAAACTTTAGACGATACTCCATAGATTTAGGACATGGAACACCGTGAACGGTTCGTCTTATGGGCTTGTTGCAATCATTAGGCCCCATAGCCCTTTCGAAGGAGGTTAGGGAAAGTACCAGCACCCTAACTCTTATTTCATTTCTCTGTTTACCCATGAAAGAACTGGCAGAGATTTAGTATGACATACATCTCGTCACAGTGGTTCTAACCATGCAGTTGTTTATCTAAAACATCATATACTTCTTGTATGTGTGAAATGCCAAACTACTTCCAGTGGTGATCGTTGTGAATGGGGGAGATGATGCGTTAGTGCTACATCCAGTCAGCCGAGATGGGGCTTCACTTTTCTTCCATGAAAGTAATCTTCTTGTTGGTCACATCCATGAAAGAATAATGGGACTCGAGACTGCACTGAATACGCAGATTTGATATTTGACATCCTTATACGATGAAGTAGGTTAATTAGAGTTCAGGATGACGGCGACAGGAAGGGTATAAGAGGGGAAAGCCGTGAATGACCTAGACATGGCATCGGAGCCTGTGAGAGGAATTTAGATAATTGATCATTTTTCGAGACTGGATGACATAAGAAAACTAAAGAAAGACCGGAAGGGACTACGGAAATCGTCATTAACGCCAGTAATACATGATATAGATAAATTTTAGTTTGGTTATGCGTGCATTATTTATCTTATTTACACTCAGACTTATTGCTCGGTAATATTCAAAACTGGATGATTTAAAAAAGAATGATAGCATGTAAGAAGTTAGAAATATTTTAACAACAGTTTCATAATGTATATATTTATCACGAAATTTTCTGAGTTAAAAAGTATTTAAAACATAGTATTTTTTGCTCTATCTAATGCTCTGTGTAAATATAGATCATGCCATGAGGAAATCCGCTATTAACAAGAAGTAAAAATAAACAGTGTTAATTTAGTATTGCAGGTTTACTTTGAAATATCACGATATTGTATAAACCTGACCTTGTTAAACTTAAATAATCGTCGCCAGAAGCGCTCTTCACAGCCAATGAATTCATAATCACAAGCGTGAGGGCTCGTAAGAAGGTGGAAAAACAACTAAAATACTAACTAGAAACCATAGAGGTAATAAAGTACTAAAATTGTTACTTTTAGTTCAAAATAATGACAACATGTGGAGCAGCATCCATTTGAGAGAAAAGTAGCAAATCAAACAAAGATAACTTGACTGGTAAAAAGTTACTCTGACTGACTGCAGTAAATCTATGATATACGTACAAGGTACACTCTAGCATTTCCCGTGCAGTAGCTTGCTGAGTATAGACGCAGATGTAAATAAACTAGATGATGAAGCCTGTAATATTCTAATGATTTTGTGACTGATACTTCCCAGTGCGAATAAAGGTGTCATCTTCTATATTACTGCCCCGCGAAATTATTTTAGATTACCTCTCTGTGCAGCCTGATGTTGAGAGTGATTCCAGGTGATTAAGTATCACTATCATTACTTAGATACACGTTCCGCAGAACATTTGAACGATTTTTTCATCGAAACGATATGGAACGAATCAATTTATAGGCTATGTAAATATAATTAGTTTCAACATTTATGAAACCATTATTTTTCAGTTCTACTTTTGCAAAAAACAATTAAAATAGGGTTTTCTTATCAGGCTACCAGTTTAAATTAAAATTTGTCTGTGGTATAGAAGGAGTTATCTAGAAGAAATAATATTAAGTTACACTTAAAATTTGGTTTGTTACGTGCCATAAATTTTATGAATGAAAAACATATGATGAAAAACATATTTTTTGATGAATGCTGAATTCTCTTCTGATCAACTCACAGCTTTCATAATGATAATAAATGTCATTGTTTTTTCTAGTGTTGCAGGTACCGATATCACTATTCTTCTTAAGTTATGATGGATTAATTACGACGTGTTTCATTACCGAATATATAAAGTACCGTTAAAATGCATAGTTCCCTGAAGAGGTTACTTACACGAAGACTGCGGGTGAACACCAAAATTATTCTTACTGATTGTTTTGTAGAACCATCACTTTCTTTTTCAGGGATAAGTTATCACAGAAAATTGTTTCACAAGACATTGGTGGTGAAAATACACTAAATATGTTAGGAGGTTGATTCATTGGTTTGCAAGACTAGCAATTACACAAAGAGATATAGTAGCTGAACGTGTTACATCTGTTATTAATATTACTCTAGTTGTTGCACAAAACAAAATACAGGGTGTTTGTTCAAAATTAAGGGAGAGCCAATTTTCGGAGAACCACTTAACATTTGAAAACATCTATGACGAATTATTCTGTTGCTTTGTCACAAATGGGATGTATTGTAACGCTAGAGTCGCCTGCAAAAGTAGCAGGTCTGTCTGATGAATGTTAAGTCGAACGCCATTCAAATATACCGGGTGATCAAAAGTCAGTATAAATTTGAAAACTTAATAAACCACGGAATAATGTAGATAGAGTGGTAAAAATTGACACACATGCTTGAAATGACATGGCGTTTTACTAGAACAAAAAAAGTATTGCTAGACGCGTGAAAGATCTCTTGCGCGCCTCGTTTGGTGATGATCGTGTGCTCAGCCGCCACTTTCGTCATGCTTGGCCCTCCATGTCCCCAGACCTCAGTCCGTGCGATTATTGGCTTTGGGGTTACCTGAAGTCGCAAGTGTATCGTGATCGACCGACATCTCTAGGAATGCTGATGGACAACATCAGACGCCAATGCCTGACCTCAGAAAACAACATTATTCCTCGACTACAGCTATTGTTGAGGAATGATGGTGGACATATTGAGCATTTTCTCTAAAGAACATCATCTTTGCTTAGTCTTACTTTGTTATGCTAATCATTGCTATTCTGATCAGATGAAGCGCCATCTGTCGAACATTTTTTGAACCTTTGTATTTTTTTTGTTCTAATAAAACCCCATGTCATTCCAAGCATGTGTGTCAATTGGTACCTCTCTACCTACATTATTAAGTGATTTATTCAGTTTTCAAATTTATACTGACTTTTTGATCACACGGTATAAGGAATATTCGTGGGTCGAATACTGAACCCTGTGGATTCAACAACAATAAAGCACTAGGATGTTTATAAAATATATAGGATGAGACTTCCGCAAACACATGGATGGCATCACCCATCGTTTGCTTCTGTAAATGCACGCTCCGGCGACTGAATCGGTGTCCCCACCTGCTGTCCGTCGAAATGCCCATTTAAGGAAGGCCACGTAGCAACAGGACCGGCAGATGGCGTTGGGCCGTGCGCCCAGCTGAACTACGGACCCTGACCCGCTATTATAAATAGTGAACCGCAGGGCGACCTAGCTTCCAGTTGTCAGCAGGACAGGCCATAAGCGTCTTCGTGCCACCGATCTCCGTAAGTCTTCTGTGACACTTCCACCTCACCCACTCGCAAAGCGGCTCATCTGTGTTACCAAACGCGTAGATTAGGGAATCGAGGTAGCAACTAGAGGATTTGTCTCATTTCCGAAGCTGCGGATAGTACATCGAGTGTGATCGCCCGTATTGTAAAATCGGAAGTCTGCATGACATTACACGGAACTCGTCACATCTCTGTATGGAGCTCATGTGCGGTGCTTCGCTGAAGGGATTACAGCTACGTACTTTGTACGGCCGCACCAGGTTTGCCAGCCACCGTTGAGTGCGATTCTGTGGACTACCCGTGACACTGAGACGTTTAAATTAAAAGGCAGACTTGTGTTTCCGACAAAAACAGGTGATGACTCCTAACATTTACATACTATTCAAGAATCTCATTTGTTTCCACTTCGATGCAATAATAACTCAACATATTACTTTCATGAATATTTCTTTACTTAGTGTTTTCCATTATTTCTCACAGAGGTCGGTCCTTAAACGAAACTGTATATCCAGTGGTTCATCACCTTACGCCTATGCGTTTATTATTTATTTATTCCTGCTTTGAATGGCTTAACGACCTAATGTCGCTACTCATCAGCATCATAGATATAATCGAGATAGACATATTCACAGAGACAATTGATTAGAACAGTGCATTACAGTTGTCACTTGAGAAAGATTTCAAGGGCGGGTCCGCTTTGGTGAGACTCGAGTGTTGTTGTAGTACTCCGATATTTAACGAACCTTCACGAGACGCACCAGTTATGCATTTCACTTATTACACTGCCGCTGTTGGTGCCACGGATTTCCAATCGTTGGAATGCGAGTTACCACATCTCTCATAAATGTGCTGCAGAAATGAAGTTAATATTCGGTGTTTACATTCATAGATTCACGTGTGCAAGGAAAGCTGTAGTTTAAGTAGCGTTATCTTGTCATCATGTTAAAAATAAAGAATAGAATATATGTTTACATTGCGTTTAGGAGGGCTTAAGTGACCTTGACTGACAAAATAAATCAGAATAAATTAAGATAAGCCACCAGTTAACTAAGCAGAAGTGTGAAAAATGTAAAATAAGTTCATAATGCTCAATTGTTTTAGCTAGGTATTCTTTACGTTAGAAATTACATTCGTGTTAAATCATGACTACCATTTGGATTCTATTACAGATTTGTCTTGGAATACAACTAGTTCGTAATTTGTGTTGGTGTATTTTTAACCGTTCGTGCACAGCATTTTCTCAATAAATTTTATCATGTATCAACAAAATTTATTATTATAGATTTGCGTAACAATGCGATTGATAAATAAAGTAGAAAGGAAAATATGTAAAGAGTTGCATTAGAAAAGACGATTTTTTTTCTGCACGTGTGTAGTCTTTAATCTCTGAGCCAAACTTGGTTTTGTCATAGTCAATAAATTTTCAGTAAATCGCTGAGAACTTTTTTTTTTTTACCTACAGCATAAAGGCTACATACAGACTAAGGTTTGTGATTCCGTCATAATCCGCAATAGCAGAGATTTTTCATTAAACCTTGGTAACTGCCTCACAAGCATTCATAGTGATTTCAAAATTTGTCTTGTAGAAAAATTCGTCAGAACGTAAGCAAATGACTGGCGAGTTTCTCATACTACGACTTAGCGAAAAGACCAAGATTTCGTAATCAAGCTACCTGCTCATAGCATGGTCAGAAAGATAAAGAGATCTAGAATTAATATAGATGACAATTCGCAGCTTTCATACTGTCTCATTTTCCTGATCATCAAGCGATCATTTTCAACCAAACACTGTTCTAGTCCCCATTACTCACTGAAGAGAGGTACCTTTATTGCAATGATGTTTGTATGTGTATGTACCGTCGCCAAAGCTGGTTAGAGTACTTTCAATTGATATCTATATTGACAGTAGCACACTTAGGTAAATTATGGCATGGTGAAGTCTTATACAGG
This sequence comes from Schistocerca gregaria, assembly GCF_023897955.1. NCBI lineage: Eukaryota > Metazoa > Arthropoda > Insecta > Orthoptera > Acrididae > Schistocerca > Schistocerca gregaria. The sequence goes on from NC_064923.1 coordinate 429,243,694, forward strand.
CAAAAATGTGCATTTTTGTATATGTTCTTATACCAATACACATTTTAAAACAAAATCAGTTTCCCATCGCATTCAGAGCAGTATTACGTGTTCTAAACGTTGTAGATCAATAACACACCGTGAATTGCGCGTGGTAATGAAGTGTTTTCTTTGGTATAATGATTTCGAGTCACTATGAATGAACATTTTGGAAATAAGCAGTATACTCATACCCTTCTCGGGCGGCTACCTGCTGTTTTGTTAGGTGGTTCTCTTAGATAATTTTTAATGTATATTAAAAATTTTTAAATCTACATATAACTGAGTACACATTATTGCATGACCAAGTCATCAACCGACAATTTACATCACACATATACACATATGCACCAGATTACACGTGTAGTCTTTATTTCTGCTCAATTATTTAGTCTCACTGTTTTGACCGAGAGATGAAAATAAAAACAGCAAAAACCTGTGCCTCAACAACCCGCGCCCCTTCCTCCCACCTCCTAGTGACAAAAGTTTGTGCGAGTTTTTCCTGAATTGGGTGGTACATTACCCAACAGAAAATCCCCTAACATGGATTTTTTTGTTCTTTTGTTACAACGGTCTTCTTTCGAGCCAAAAGAGCTATGATCTGGATACAAAGAACTGCAGTTCTCTAACAGCACATCTTGCCCCGTTCAGAAGAGAATGAAAATAAAAATGAAAAAAGAAAATAAAAGCTTCAACCACCCACTTGGTCTATCAGCCGCACGCCCTCAACCAGTTTTGCACCTTCCCTCTCCACATGTCTCCAATAACAAGCATACGAAAAGGCACTATGCACTTCCCTGTCGAATCTAATCCTCCGACATAAACATATTCCTTGAGCTCTTCATAATTATTTACTTTTTTTTCATGCGTACATGTTTCAGGACTTTGTCTTATACCTCCTATACCATACTGGTTTTATTGCCTTACATAAAAATAAGTTCGGCGTTGTGCGATGCCCATAGTTAACCAATGTCCTTTTAACCAGTTACGTAATGCACAAATGTTATGAGAAAACAGGGGGAGACGGTGGATATCCATGACGAACCGTAAAGCATAAACTTAGAAGTAACATATTTTTTAGTTCGTGGAACGGTTCATCATATAGAAACGAGGCTTTCGGCGAATTATGGGTAGCCAGAGGGACAGATACTTTTGTTGTATATGTTAAATCTCTTAAATTTTGTATCAATCGAGATACTAATGTTGGTAAACCTTTTTTTGATGGAACGCTATACTTTTTTTTTTAACACCATTCAAAATCTCTCAAAACTCCGACTACAGAGACATAACACTTGTTAATGCTGTTGTTGAAACTTTTTACAAAAATATCCGAGAAATGTGCACAAACCGAACGGCGAGATGGCTGGAATCGGTTATTGCAGTGTAAACTCCGCCATGATTCGTGGTTATATGTAGCAAAGCTGTTTCAAAGTAGCGAAGATGAACAAGTGCTCATAGTCCTTAAGGTATGCATTTTAGAGAACCATGTTTACTGGATTTTTTTCCTTTTTTGGTCCATACTGCCACTTCCCAAAATATGGAAAGCAAAGGGCTTACAGTAGAAGAGATTTGTTTCACACTATCGAAGATCGAGAATTGATCATAGCTCTTAAGGTATGCGTTTTAAACCCCATGTTTACTTGACTTTTTTGTTTCGAATGGTCATGCCTGTCATACCCCTGAATATTGACCATCACTTCTGAAACACCCTGCATTATTGCAAATTGTATACAGAGCGACCACGAACTCCACCAAAAAACTTTTGAGAGATTCTTCACGGATATTTTCTTAGAATTTTCGCTATAAAATGCCCTTCATCTCCGGTGCCTTGTTACAGAATAATTACATTCGTTTGTTTTCTTTCCACTTTACCTTTGCATCTGTCCTGCACTGAAAATACTTGCATAACAGTACAAATGTAGACAATACGTGCTGTGTGCACTTGCTCTTGACAGCGGTAAAGATCTGTTTACTCTTCGCTCTCAAGTTTGTATTCAATGCTGCTCGGTTCTGTCTCGAGTTTGTCCTTCCAGCGGTGTTCGTTGTACGTTAACAGTGATGCACAACAGTGTGATAGGTTTTCCGATGAAGTTTTGGTCGATATGCAGCTCGCGTGTGGGTTGGCTAAATGCATTGGAAGAGTGACACAGGGACATTACACTGGGCTATTCTCGTAGCGGCGACAACCACAGCACAGAACTTGGTCATCTGCCTGATAGCTGTTTCATTATTCCGTGTTCTTTACGATAAGTTTTTGACTGTTGTGAAGATATTTTTATAGAAACGAAATTAGTTCGCGTGACTAAGTGAATTGTGTTTACATTATTACTCCATAAAAATCTTCCGGCAACGACGGATACCAAAATAACTCAGCAAATATTCCTGACGAGCCTCAGAAATTTTGTGGGCGGAATTGGGGATCACCCCGTATGAGGCAACACTGTTGCTGTTGAGGCAACTGGGGACAAAAATAAATTACTACACTACATGAGTAATTCAGTAATTATAACACATACTTTGATCAGGAAAAACGGAAACCTAAAGAGGAACAAAATCCAGTGAATGACTGTTTCAGTTCCAGACAAGTTCTCTTTGTCTGATATACACTGAATGAAATATACAGTCACATTTATTTGCATCAGCCAGTGAATGGCGCAACATTTGTTGTTGTCATCGTATAGTAGTTCTGTGAATTCCACATATGATATTATTACTTGTTAATAACAAATTAAGAACGACAAGCAAGTCATTTAAGGCCAACTGGTGACTCAAACAGTGACCCTACCTCTACGACCTGCCTCACTCGATATTCTCCACGCTATAAGCAACATATTTCAGAAAAAAATAATTGGCTGTTTTTTGGTGCCCTTTCCTCTGCCGGACACTGGATATGTAGTACATCAGCAACTCCTTCTACAATCAGGAAAGATAATTTGAATGTGTCATTTCCTGTTGGCAGCAGATTCACAAATGCATACATTCCCGTTTCTCTTCTGCCCTTTCTTCTCCATTTATTTACCGTTAAACCTGTCTAGTTCGGATGTACTTAGGGATTGGCAAATTTATTTCATACAACTTATAGGCCGGATGCCTTCCTGTCGTCGCAGTCGTCATTTCCCTAAGGGATGGAAGCCGTGTGCGACAGAGAAAAAAAAATCTAGCCCAAAAGTCATGACAAAGGATCCGTTTCGGACAGCATGTAACCTTTAAAAATCCCGAAAATAGGGAAAATTGATTTGTACGTCTCATGTCTGCAGCTTAATAGTTTACGACAAATCGAAGAATTAGTGATTTCGAACCGTTACTCTCTCGAGGAGTAAAGCTCTTAGTGACTGGTCCGCTATCCAAATAGCACAGACCTGCGTTCAGTTCACTCAGCTCCCGTGAATGAGTATTGCTCCACACAAATATTTCATTAACAATATGTGGTGCAAAGTCAACATGGTTTATAGTTACACAATTTATGAGCAAAAGAACAGGTGATCAAACACATGTAAAGTTCGTAGGTTGATTGCTTTTCTCGTTATTCACAACAAACTTTATATCTCTACGAAACGTTAGCAACAGCTTTCATTCTTTTGCCAAAAGGTGAAAAAAAAGGTTAAAAAATTAAGATTCAAACCAATGAGCTTGAAATTTTACTGATATGAAGACAGACTTTATAACATTATTGGTTCAACAGTGCTGGTAATTGGAGATTTCAGCTGTTAAATATTTTATTATGAAAAATAATGGCTATTCTCATACTATTTTGTCTCCTCTGAGTGGTATGTTATTGGCTATTTGTTTAACTGCTATCGATCTCCATGTGACCTCGGCTTCATATTTAGGCACTAATGCTCTTTGATCAATATGATACACTACCACAAGAATGTCGGGAGAATATACTCTATCAACTTTTCGTGTAGACTGTAACTCAGTCTTATCGTTACCACATCAGAAGATGCTGGCGTATATTATTGGTTCAAATGGCTCTGAGCAGTATGGGACTTAAATTCTGAGGTCATCAGTCCCCTAGAACTTAGAACTACTTAAACCTAACCAACCTAAGGACATCACACACATCCGTGCCCGAGGCAGGATTCGAACCTGCGACCGTAGCGGTCGCGCGGTTTGAGACTGTAGCTCCTAGAACCGCTCGGCCACCCCGGCCGGCGGCGTACATTATTTAAATATACTTGAGCTGGTATATCATATCGGTCATAGAGCTCTGTTGACTGAACATGAAACCTTGTTTGTCTTAAAAAGAAATGAAAAACAAATAATACAGATGAGAGGAGAAGAAATTGTTTGAAAAGTCTTTATTCTCGATAGTAAAATTATAACATTAGATCATGGGCTCATTTTGCAAGGCTTTTCCTTATTTAATATATCTACAATGGATTAAAATCAACAGATTTATAACTTTTTTTAAAAGACATATGACTGTTAAAGCTATACGTTCGCTAAATCCGCGGTAGCAGTTTCGATCGCATAGCCATTTCAGATTGCAGCACGTGGCTAAACAACAAAAAGAGATGTAGCGGATTTTATGAATAAATTGCTTTAATAGACTTAGGCGACGATGAACTGTCTCAAAAATCTAATACTTCAGCTTCTCAAAAAGCGTTAGACTTGGTACATCACATCGATCAATTACATTTCCTTATTTTCAAGTGTTCTAAAGATAACATCAAGTTCGAAAGGGGTCTTGTGGGCATGACCTGTATGGCGAAGCCAACCGAAGTCAATGGGCCACAGGGTCTGGCCATTTCCTGTTAGATAATTTCGATGAGCAGTTGTCAGCCGAAAACGTCGGACACGAAAGCAGCGGTAGCTTACCCGTCATTCTTCGAAGAAGGAATACACATTCATCACCAACCGTGGCCGCGCAGTGTCATCCTTAAATATGGCATGTGGAGTTGTTTGAAAGAGGAGCAGTGCCTCGCATCTTAAAAATTCTACAACGTTGTAGCAGTTGCTGTTCAGAATGCCTCCACTGCGTTGGAGGAGACATGGCTTGTTGTATCTAATAACACCCCATATTATCATACCTCTTTTTTGTCTCCTTCACCGGTGCTGTGCTACGGTCACTACAGGAGTGTATAATACGTACACTGTCCGGTCAAAAGTATCCGAAAATTAATAAAGGATGCCAAGATGACGGTTTGAACTCTGCTGGGGACACTTTCGTTGAGGAGTTTGAACCTCTGTGGAGGAATGGCAGTCAATCCTTCCTCAAGAAACGAAACCAGAGAAGGAAGTGACGCTGGACGCTGGGGTCTGATGCTAAGTAGACTTTCCAACTCATCACGAAGCTGTTCCAATGGGTTCAGATCAGGACTCTGGGCAGGCCAGCCCGTTTCAGAATTATTGTTGTTCACAAACCACTGTCAAACAGATCACGCTTTATGATGGAATGCATCGTCACACTGATGCAAACGAATATCATCTCCGAACTGTTTCCCTACTCCACGCAGTACAAAACGTAGCAAACTGTGTTCATATCTTTCGGCATTCAACGTTTTCTTAAGTGCAATAAGGGGACTGCACCATAGTACCGAAAAACTCCCCTCACCTTAACACCGTCTCCACTGTACTTAACTGTTGGCTCTATACATGATGGCAGGTAACATGCCTTCTGTCAGATTACCGCAGAGTACAGCGTGATTCGTCGTTGCAAATCACTAGTTCCCAGTCATTCACTTTCGGGTGGCGTTGCTCTTCTCGCCATCCCATGGGTTGCTTAGCAATGACTACAGAAATGTGTGGCTTATAAGGAGCTGTTACATCGTTATACTCAAACTTCTTAACTCCCTACGCGCAGTCGTTCTGCTAGCTGGACTTTGGAATTGTCGAGTAATTCCATACACTGGTTTCATACCATTTTTTACACCACCCAGAAATGCTCGACTGTCGCTGACCCTCAGTGCATGGGGACTGCCTGGTCTTGGTCTGGCTGTTATTGTTTCTTCACTTTTCCACTTCGTATTTCCATGCCCAATAGTCGATTTTAACAGCTTCAGAAAGGTTGAAATGTCCTTGATGCGTTTGTTACTCCCATGACATGCAATGCTTAGTCCACATTCGAATACACTGAGCGCTTACGACCGACCCAATCAGATGTTACCGTTACTCTACTGACAACTGCTGCCTCTGGATCACGGGGTCCCAGATTCGATTCCCGGACGGGTTGGGGATTTTCTCTGCCCGAGGACTCGTGTTTGTGTTGTCCTCATCATTTCATAATAATAATAATAATAATAATAATAATAATAATAATAATAATAATCATCATCATCATTCGTGACAGTGGATGGATAGGAATGTGCAAAAAATTGGACTGTGTAAAAATTGGGACTTCGTACGGGCGGTGATGACCGCGCAGTTGAGAGCTCCACAAACCAAACATCATCATCATCATCATCTTCTGACAACATAATCCTCCACGCCACCTTTTATACTGGCGGGTCCAAATCTCCTGATATCTAGCGGTCAATTATGAATTATAGATGAATTATAGAGGGGTTCCAGGATTCTTTTGGTTCGGTAGTGTATGTAGCCAACACTATAGGACTCACTTAAGCGGAAATATTCCGAGCACAGAAACGCTAGCAACGCCGTGCATTTGCTCACTGCTGGGTGTGGGTTTGAGGTTTAAAACAATGTGAGACGACGCAGTGGCTTGTGTGCCCCCAGGCCATGCACCAAAAAACTGTGTCGAACCCTTCTCGCAGGAAAGATCACATTCAGTGCAACATTCCACCGCTGATCCAACATTCTAGACGATTTGTACGGAAGTTAACATAAAGTAGACGATATCGGAATTATGTCGATTGCATGGTCTAGTGGCGCGTAAGCGTCTTCTGTCCACTAGTACCCACACTTCTCGTTGTCTCACCACACAGTATGTACCAACCAAAATGTCACGATATGATGTACTCGTACTCATTTCTCCAGAACTGATCATTACTCTTTGGTCGAGCTTTCTCATCCGCTGACATTGCGCGCTCTTACGTCGACGAGTCATATTTTTTACTTGATATCACTTGATGGGGATCTTCACGGACTGAACTTTGTGCGGCACACAACCTAGAACACTCCCGGCCACTCTTAATTCCTATCCCTAACACCCAAACCTCCAGATGACAGACACTCAAATCGGTGCCCAAGTAAGTAGATTATCAAACGAAACACCGATTTAGTTCCTGCTGTGTGCTGTCATCCAGTAAAACATGCGTAAACGGAAATTAAAAGTAACACCAGAACTACGGAGCACAGGAAAGGGATATCTGTGAATGATAGTTTTTTAGATCTCGCGTGGGTGAGTTGGTAAAGCGAGTCGTCGTGCCAAAGGTCCCGCTTTCAAACCCTACTGATGACAATTTGTTCTAACTGTTTACGCGTGAAACTGTTATACGGGACAACATTTTCCACAGATTTAGAAGGATTTTTTGGAGATTGTAGCAAGGTTCTTTTGGCAGTCTGCTTTGAATTCGTTAGTAGCAAACCTATAGAGCACATGTGTATAGACAAGTGTGGTGTTCTGTCAGACATGTGCAACAGAACAGACACCACTTTAATGAAGCAGCTAGCGCATTTGTAGTGTCACGGAATAAACATAAACAATCGGAACAGGAGACTGAAGAAACAATTGCATTACACCTGCGGAAGTTTTAATTGTCCTATATAACACTTTCACTCATAACACACTAAAAAAAATTGTCATCTTTGGGATATGAATCCAGGAACCTGGTACGACGATCTAACGCTCTACCAACTTTCACACGGAAGTAATACATATTAGTTACTCATACTTAAGCTTTTCCTGTGATCTGTTGATATGGTGTTTATTTTAATTAACTTTTACACCCGTTCTGCTTGACGGCAGCGTATAGTACGAAGTTTTGGTTGATACTCTGTCTACATACAACGTCTGGTACCGATCTGAGTGTCTGACATTTGGAGGTTTGGGTGTAATCAATTTTGGTCACGTTAACTAATCCTGTCGCCTCTTGGTAAAATAACTTCATAACTATTAATGAAAAGCTCGAAACCAGGATGTTTTGCAGTATTAATTCACTTCTATAACTGGTTATCGGCTTACAAGGTTATCAGCAGACTTTAACTATCCTTGTCAAACAGGATACAATAGTGGTGAACAACGTTGCGAAAGATATTACACATGGAGTGCAAATCACAGACATACGTTTCTAGACTGGCAAAGGGGGATCTGTTACTAACGCCTGACGTTTGGTGAGGTAAGATGGCGGCATCATGAAGTTTATGTATGATACTACGATTTTTTGGAACGAAATGATGATGTAAGCTCTACGAGATGGTCTAAAAAAATTCTGCAGTTGAGCACGTATTTACGTACTAGTTGATTTTAAGACGTACGTTGTAGAATGGTGTTATGATAAGAACATCACATCACATTTACACACGTTTAAAGCAGACTGCAGTTATCATAAGAACACTAAAATGAATAAAGACTCTTGTTGTCAACGACAAATAGCACGTTCATAAACTAATAAGAGCACTTTCACAACGAGAATACTACCCGAAGTTGATAAAAAATAGTTAAAAACATAAAAGTAAGCTACATATGTTAATATTAGAGTTATTGAACCCCTTAAAATAAACATAAACTATTTAAATGCTGCCTGTATTTCAGGTAACACAATCTGTAATGTCATTATTTAGGCTTACATACAGTACAAAAGCAAAAATACGTGATATATTTCTTACGTTTGTATTGAGACATATTCCTTTCCCTGTATTTTCTGTATGCTGTACGAAAAATTGCAATCAAAAACGTCGCTTGTATTGACCATTATGTCAAAACTCTAAAGGTAATGTAGTTACATCAGTTTATCGCCATTTGTTACAACTCTTTTATCAGAAAATAAACAGCTGTTTACACGTCCTTTCGCAAGCTGCCATATTGTGACTGACAACAGTGATACTGTATATGATATTGCTGATCTAATAATGATGTATGTCTGTGGTGCAAATACAGAGTAAATGTTATCTTTGACAGACACAGAGTGAAATACGTCTTTGACAGTATAATGGTAACGTAATTGAAAAAGTTTTCTGTTTTTAAATTCAATTAACGATTAGAATAAAATGGAATAAAATAAGATACTGGTTCTGATGATGAGTTATAAGATTTTAAACTGTCAAATCACAAGCATAAAATTTTATTTTATTGTGATTATTAGTTTAATTCAAGTATTTATATAGGCTATTAGGTTGTTTCTACGAGTTCACTGTTTCTTCGATGTTTAGTGTTAGTTTTTTCTGGTTTGATCGCATTTTATTTATTTACACATTATGATCTGCGATACCATTAAGCTGTCAAAGATGACATTTACTTTGTGTTTGCATCTCTCCTGTGTAATATCCTTTGTAATATTCTTCATAAGTATTGTATCCTCTTTGTCGACGACAGTCAATTAAATTCTGAGGATGGCGTTGTAAGCCAAAATCGGATTGATGAATTGAATTAATGCTGTAGAATATCCGCAATTTTGTGCTTTTCATTTACACCACTAGTCATTTAATAGTGGTAAGGCAGTCAGTTTACAGTGACCACGATGACCGCTAGATGACCGCTTAACGTCTCACATTCGTAACGAGATATTGGTTCTGATGATGACTCATAAGATTTGAAACTGTCAAAATTTCACCACATACGATCACAACAATTGAGAATAAAAAAATATTTGTCAAAATAGATGTTTCATAATGAATAAATCCGCTGCAGTTAGTCTTGAGAAACCCTTTATTTGAAGAAAATCGTACACTCGATCTGGGTTTCAGGATGTAAATTCCACCTTCAGGTGCTACAAGAGACAAGGAAAACGAAGAGGCATTGTTCATAAAAATAATTAACGTTAAAAGCGCCCATAGGAATGTGAACGTCAGGTTAAATCTTGATTGCGTACTAGGAAGTCGAACAAGTCACGTAAAAGATCCTGCAAATTTATCAAATAGCATGCGAGATCTCGTGCGGGTGTGGCATGAAAAGGTATTCCTAGTCAACCATTACTGCATCTCGTAAACGGGACCTAACCGAAAAAACATGAATGCAACAGCAAATAAACACACACTGCCAGCGTAATGTACTCTATGGACCAACTGCGAACGACTATAAGAAATAAAAATTAAGACAGAAAATCCGTAGAACGGCTGGGCACTTACATGCTAAGCTACTTTTGAGGTTCACAAATTGGGATTTCACGGCATTTATGCCTTCATTTCACGTTCTTAAGCCCATGCCACATGTCTAGTAATTTACAGTTGGTTCCTAGGTTACATTAGGCTGGCAATGAGTGTTTACTTGCTGGACATTCATAGTTTTTTTCGGAGAGGCACCGTTTACCATGTGTGGTAGTGCTTGCCTGACAGAAACTTTTCGTGCCATACCAGCAGGGGATCTCGCATGCTATTTGATACATTTGCTGGATCTTTTACAAGACTGATACGCCTTTCTCGTACGCACCCAAGGATAACTTGATGTTCATACTCGTGTGGGCCCTTTTAATGTTAATTAATGTTACGAAGGATCCCTCTTGTTTTTCTTTTATTGTTATAGCGACTAAAGGGGGGATTTACATCCTGGAGGCCGGGTCGTTTGTTAGATTTTACTCAAATAAAGCATTTGTCGAGTACAACTGGAGGGGATTTATTAATCATGGAAATGTTTAGCAACAGTCGTGCATTCCCCACGAAATGTGTTATTATGTCAAAATAGGTCGCTTGCTCCAGTGTGACAATGGAAAATTTCAATTTAACTTAAGTTATTGTATTGTTGTTTGTGAAAAGTTGTAGCACATAAGCAGCTGATGTTCATCCCTTCACCTCACCCTTCCGACCCATCCGGCCACACGACAGCGTCTCTTCCAGACGCTGGTCGCGGAAGCTGAAGCGACGTGTTGATGGGTAATTTTTTTGCATCAGGTCGCGTGATGAGCGTCGGCCAGTAATTACGAGGAGCGTTGTTTACCGCGGCTCCGTCATGGGCGCGCACGGGCTCAGCGCCTGACGGCCACCGCTCGGGGGTTGACAGCAGCCGGCCGTGACGTAACGCCGCCGCTGCCGGCCGCGTATATATTGGCGCCGGGACGCCACACCGCCGCCGCAGACCTCCGCCGCCAGCCGTTACCACCACATCGCCCACCAACAGGTGAGTGGCTGGCCTCCAGTAGCCTCAGCGCGCCGCCGTCACTAGCGTTTCGACCTCGTCCTGCCGCCCTCCGGCTTCGTCCACCAGCATCGAGCTCATAAAATAAAGTCACAGTCCTCCGTACGGAACGCGTAAGGCGTCCAACCGAAAGCTTCACATATTGGCGTACTTGCTAAGATAAGGCCAGTAGCTAGCCACTGGACAGCTTTTGGAAGCCTCACACTGAAGGCGTAGCCTATGCACTGCTGCTTACATTCCAGACTTTGCTGCTCATTCTTCGGCACCACAGATTGCCACACAAAGTTGTTATTGTACTGCCACGGACTTAAAAACTGTCCACAGTAACATAAAATGGCTAGCCTGCGTCAGATGCACATGACTCCTCCTATCTTCTTATTGGACATGAAACGAAAGCTCTGTGGTTAACGATTTGAATATGACGTGGTACCCAAGGCTGTCGTTGTCAGCTGCTTCAGTCCCCAAGCGGAGCACTTACACGCAGAAGAGTTGAAGAAGCTGGTTCACTATTACGAAAAGTGCATAAAATGAATAAAGATTGTGAAGAAAATCCTCATGGAATTTTCGACCTTAACCACTAGTCCATTTATGATGCAATGAAGGCTTTCACGTAGTTGCTAATGAGTCTTCCGGCCTGCATGGCCATTGCCGAAGAAACTTTTCGGTTCCTGACGTTTCATCCAGAGCTGTGCTGGCCACCTTCAGAGGTGTTCCTAGCGCCGCTAAGAATTGCCGACTATTCGGTCAAGCGGCTCTTCAATTGACATCACGAGGCTGAGTGCACCCCCTACCAATTCTCTCACCAAGGAAAAACCCTTGGCAGTGCCAAGAATCGAACCCGTGTCTTACGCCTGTACCGTATAGCCTACTGCTTCTGCTTTGGCCAGCTATACTGATAGATTTTATCAGCATCAAGCAGGAAAGTTACTACGTCGAAAAACACGATAGTAAAGATCACTTGTTCAGAACTAGAATCTTCATCCAGTCCAATAATGAGCTCAAAGTGCTTACTTCTCAGTTAGTTGTGAACCTTGATTGCAAAGTAAGTAATTTAGTGAAAGTACAGGATGAAACATCCCCTTAGAAAAATTTATAAATGACAGTGCAGGAAAACCTCTACGTTATTTGATTTTCAAACAGCTGAGCAAAACTGAACGTACTCAGACATTTCTCTCTTTACTTATTCTGATCAACACTAAACTGACACAAGCTTTTTTTATATTTTTTTTAGCGCAATGCAAGTTGACTTTCAATAATCCCTACAAAAGAATGGCCCTGACTAACATAACCTATACCTTTCATGAATCACTACCTCAAAAAATTTCTTCGTTACTCGAACTACTGCAATTCAGCGAGCACCAATAATGCCAGCTAAATCAAAGAGTGTAACTACTGAAGGCAGTAACTACTTTTAAGCATAGTTAGCAAATGAAAGAGTTTGATGCAGAACAATGCATTTACCTTAATAGTGTTCAAAAGTCATTATATATATCAGTTCATGACATCTAGTCTTAAAATTTTCCTTCTTCTGACGGACAGACATTCAGATCGTCCGCTCTCAAAACTCTGCCATCTCTCCCCCCACATCCACCAATGCTGGCGACTCAGATCCAATTGCTCAGGGCTACGCGTTGTTCACATCCAACTGCCCAACACTACACTAGAGAATATTCCATCAATGCCAACCAGCCACAGACTGCACACAGCACAGTCAGTGATTTTCATACAGAGCGCTACGTGGCGTTACCAACATAAAAACCTAAACAGCCTACTTACAAGGAAAATTATGAACTCTAAAGGTAACGTATGACACACACACACACACACACACACACACACACACACAAAGCTTTCGTCGCTGTTTACCGTATAGCTTGGTTCTTCTCATTGGCCAGCTGTGCGGAAAGATATTGGCAGCATCAAGTAGGAAAGTTAACTGCACTACGTCGGAAAATACGATAGTAATGGTTCGGAGCACCTAACCCCGCACGAACTTCTATCTATAAAAAACGACCACAGCGCGGACTCGCACGCTACCATCGCGGGTTGCTAACTGGAGCCCGACTTTGCTCCGTCACCCGGCTGACTAAACACACGCAGGGAGATAACGAGCTGCTCGCGTTCTTTTTGCGAGATCGTCCGGCCATGTCCGTCTGCTACATTTAACAAACAAATAACGATAAGTAAATCTTGTTTACATAATATTCACGACCTTGATGCCCGTCCCGCTAATCTCAATAAAATTACAAGAACAGGAATGTGGGACACAGTAATGGGGCGAGCACTGCTCTTATGATGTAATTTTCACGTCAGCTGCATGTCACAACAGGATTGCAGTATAAGTTCATATAGCTACATGGTTTTTGGCTATGTGAAAAAAATCGGGAGAATGTCTAGAGTACGGGATTCACAAAAGGTGCGGTACACATACGCCACACCTGTGGTTTTCTGTCTTTCATTCGTTCATATAATTTCTTAAATCAGTGTCAGCTGTTTAATTTCCACACGATGCAATAATTACAATTCACATGAGATTCGCATCTTCAGATCATCAGTGTCTACAGATTCTGTTTTCCAAAATAAAAATTATTTGTCTATAGTAACGTAGTCTGACCCTAATTAAGGATTCTCATGCATAATAAAAGAGTAGCGCTAAGCCTAAAGGCTGCCGGTTCGAATCCAGACAGTGCAAGTAAAGGTCAACACCAGTATTTGGCTAGTAAGGGAAGGACGGGGTTGATCATGGAAGTAGACAGCACACTAAAATCCTGGATTCGACCTCAGGTCATACCGCAATGTCTCGTGGAGTAAGTGTATGAGGACTACTGATGATCATCAGTCCGTCGAATAGAGACATTAAAATTGGCTAACACCTAAGATGCTGTTCAAGAGAAAAAATCTATTTCCAGAAGGAATTATTCACTCTTCAGTGCACTGTGTCCTGGTACGAACTTTCTGGTAGATCAAAACTGTGTGCCGGAATGATACTCGAAGATAGAACTTTGCCTTTCGTGGGAAAGTGCTCTACTATCTGAGCTACCCAAACACGACTCAGGACCCGTCCTCACAGCTTTACTTCCTTCAGTACTTCTCCTGCCTTCCAAACGTCGCAAAGTCTCTTTTGCTAAACTTGCCAGACTCCTGGAAGAAAGCATATCTCGGGGACATCACTTAGCCACAGTCTGCGAGATATTTCCAGAATGAATTATTCACTGTGCAGCGTAGTGCGCACTGCTACATAACATCTAGGCAGATTACAACTGTGTGTCGGACCGAGACTCGAACTCGGGACTTTCGCCTTTCGCGGGCAAGTGTCCAAGCACGACTCATGAGCCGACCCCACAGTTTTTCCTCCACCAGAAAAGCACTTTCCCGCGAAAGACAAAGATATCGACTTCGAGTCTCGCTGAGACCAGCAGTTTTGATCTGCCAAGAAGTTTATTGACCTATTTGCTTGTATATATATATGCTTACTCTTTCTTCGTTTAACATTCAGTATGAACAGAATATTATCCAAGACTGTGCAAGCACTCGTCAATGTCATGCAAAACATGCAGTTACACACATGACTCTTCAAAGTACGCTAGATGATGGAAATGGCAAAACTAATCTATTAATACACTCTCAAGAAAACAATGAGGGATGTTCCACGCTTTACTCATCCTCAGTAATCAACACACAAAAAAAAAATAGTCGTATGGAATGATTGGCTGGAGTCAATCAAGGGTGATTTTTGGCCGGCTGGTGCAAGACTTTCAATTGGACTCTACTTCGGCAAATTTTGTGAATCTAACCTATTTCAGTTACCCAACCGGAGTAAGAAGATGTGTAGTTTAACAAAGAATCTGAACCACGTGTCTTTCCTGACATATCTTCACATCACTGAGAGATGTAGGCTAGGGTAATGGCAGACAAACACATTGAGTTACGAGTGGGACTCGATCCCACGACCTTTCGGCCTTTCTGTTTCCAGCCATGCACTTTGCCGCTCCAAGCACGACAGTAATCAGCGCAACAATTTAGTGAGTGCGCTTCATCTCTTCTACTGATAACACGTCAGGCGATTGGAATGTCGTCAGAACTGGTACTGGCTGACAGCAGTTAACAGACGCACGATAGTGGATACGCTGTCTGATGAAAGGTATCCAGACGGTCGCCTGTAATGCGGAATTAACCACCCGATCTGACGAGAGGCCAGTATAATGGCAAGTGGGGAGTATTGTGTTGTCAGTAGAGGAATAGATGCAGCATGCTCTGGCTCTGAGCTCTATGGGACTTAACTTCTGATGCCATCAGTCCCCTAGAATTTAGAACTACTTAAACCTAACTAACCTAATGACATCACACACATCCATGCCCGAGGCAATATTCGAACCTGCGACCGTTGCGGTCGCGCGGATCCAGACTGTAGCGTCTAGAACCGCTCGGCCACAGAAGCAGCAGAATGGGTCGGTCAGGTAGACTCAGTGACATCGAATGTGAACTAGTCTTTGGATGTCACCTGAGTAACAAATCCATTTCAAGTCTTCTTAACCTGCCCAAGACGCTTGTTGGTGATCTATCTATGCAATGGCAACGCGAAGGAACAACCATAGCTAAACCAAGACCATGCAGACCTCATGTATTGACGGGAAGGAACCGTCTAGCATTGAGGAGGGTGGCTGTAAAAAGCCGCATGTAATCCGTGGAAGTAATCACTCGTGAGTTAAAAATAACCACCAGCAGTCTTGTTAACACAATGACTGCCGGCCGGTGTGGCCGTGCGGTCTAGACGCTTTAGTCTGGAACCGCGTGACCGCACCGGTTGCAGGTTCGAATCCTGCCTCGGGCATGGATGTGTGTGATGTCCTTAGGTTAGTTAGGTTTAAGTAGTTCTAAGTTCTAGGGGACTGATGAGCACAGCAGTTGAGTCCATAGTGCTCAGAGCCATTTGAACCATTTTTGAACACAATGACTGTGCATAGCGAGCTAAAAGGAATGTAGTACATTGGTCGATCATCTCCCCATAAGCTATACATTCGTGTATTCATTGCCAAGCGAGCTTGAGGAACAAGGAGAGACGTCAATGGACAGGGGATGTCTGGAAAAAGAGTGATTTAGAGTAATCTCTACAGTGGACAGGGTGGCGGCAGTCCGCGGTTGCTTGCTAATGACGCCGTGGAGTACGGCAAGGTGTCGAAGTTGAGTGACTGTAGGAAGATGCAAAATGACTTAGACAAGATCTCCAGTTGGTGTGGGCCGGCCAGGGTGGCCGAGCGGTTCTAGGCGCTACAGTCTGGAACCACGCGACCGCTACTGTCGCAGGTTCGAATCCTGCCTCGGTCAGTGACGTGTGTGATGCCCTTAGGTTAGTTAGGTTTAAGTAGTTCTAAGTTCTAGGGGACTGATGGTCTCTGGGCGTTACGTCGCAAAGCGATATGAGGTGGAACGAGCATTTGAAAACTGTGGTAGTGAAGGCAAATGGTCGACTTCGGTTTACTGGGAGAATTTTAGGATAGAGTGATTCACCTGTAAAGGAGAACGCATATAGGACGCTGGTGCGACCTATTCTTGAGTACCACTCGAGTGTTTGATATCCGTACCAGGTCGGATTGAAAGAAGACATCGAAATAATTTAGAGGTTCGATCAAAACTTAAGTGTTACGGAGATGCTTTGGGAACCCAAATGGAAATCCCTGAAGGGAAGCCGGCGTTCTTTTCGGGGCACAGTATTGAGAAAATTTAGAGAACCGGCATTTGAAGCTGACTGCCAAACGATTCTGCTCCCGCCAACGTACATTGCTCGTAATTACCGCGAAGATAAGATACAAGAAATTAGGGCTCATGCGGAGACGTAAAGACAGTCATTTTTTCCTCGCTCTATTTGCGAGTGGAACAGGAGGGGAAATGACAAGTAGTGGTACAGGGTACCCTCCGCCACGCACCATACCGTGGCTTGCGGAGTATCTATGTAGACGTAAATGTAGATGTAGATGAGTGAATCACATTGCATCATATGGTAATCCTATAGAAGGGTTTGGGTTTGGCGAATGCCTGTAGAACGGTACACCTCATGTATAGTGCCAGCAATGGAGTACGGCGGAGGTGGTGCTATGACAAGTGCGTGTTTTTCGTGGTTAGGCTGTAGTTCTCTTAATCATGCTTAAGGAAACGCTAAATGTAGAAGGGTACGAAAACATCTGTGAGGCAATGATTTGTGGACAGTAACATTCCCGTAAAGGAAAATGGTTCAAATGGCTCTAAGCTCTATGGGACTTAACATCTGAGGTCACCACTCCCCTAGAAATTAGAACTACTTAAACCTAAGTAACCTAAGGACATCAACACATCTATGCCCGAGGCAGGATTCGAACCTGCGACCGTAGCAGCAGCGCGCCAGTAAAGGAATCGTCTGCCCAAAGTACAGACTTCAGCCCAGTGGCACATCATTGGGATGAGTTAGAACTTCGACTTCGTTCCAGACAACAGCGTCCATCATCATCACCTTCTTTGGTTCCGGCTCTTTAAGAAGAATGGGCTGCCATTCCTCCGCAGCCATTCAGATACCTCACTGAAAGCGATTCTCAGTACAGTTCAAGCTGCCATAAAGACAAAGGGTGGACACAATCTGCATTAATGTCCACTAATTGGTGTTGGGAAACTTTTGGTCAGACAGTGTATTTTCTTCGGGTTATGTCCTGGGTACCTAATGCATAGGACATTGTAGTTATATGATCACTTAGATACTGTGCTCTATACGTACTGCCCCTCAAGCACTGGAGCTGAATACCTCGAATCGGTTAATATCGCCACTGTCAAGCGAAGTGCGGTGGGCAACAAAGCGTTGATGATAAGCGTCTCCGTTAACTATTGAGCATTGTAGCAAATGGATAGGCGTGTCACAGTGCAGAAAACCTCATCACATGTGGTCCCCCAGCTCAGAGCTCATATCACAGGACTCATAGTTCGTGATCAAAAACACCGCTACTGAACGTTTCCATAATGTAATAACGCTGCCTTAACTGATGAGTCACGAAAAATGTGGTTCACGCCGATGGCAGACAACTATTACGTCAAAACGACATGAGGGGCTGTATCCACTTGCCAACACGTCGCCGTTCAGGCAAATGTAGGTATTGTTTCCGTGGGATTAAATAATGCCTTTGATACGTCTCTCACTGGCAGTGGGTGCCTGAAGACACTGTACTACACTTTGACTTGTTGATCAGAGAGGCCCTGTTGTTCTCAAATTGTGTAAAATGTTTTGAGGAAGATGCCACAGACAAGAGGGTGCTTGAGGTCAGCCAAATCTTCCGACTTCTTATCTATTAAAACCTTGTGGAACAGTAATTCACACTTTAGAACCAGCTCCAAGCGATCCCTGTGAATTCTGGGCAGGGGCTGAGCTACCATTAACCAGGCTGCCATTCAAACGGTTTCGGTGTCTTGTACAGACATTACCGCGTCACTGCTGTTATCATGGCCAAAGGGCTTCTACAAGCTGCAGCACATGTGATTCTTATTGCGTTGCTCCTAAATGTATTTAAGTGTAATTTCTTATTCCGAGGAAGCTAGAGCAACTAAACGAACGTTTGTGAGAGGCACAGTTCCACTCCTTGTAGGCAAATTTGTATTTTTTCACAAGACAATCTCTGATACCAACAGTATGACGCCTATATCGAGTTAGTAGTTGCTTGTTTCCATAAAGTCAGTAAGTTATCCACTCTGTCTTCTTTACTGAAGATACAGCTACTCACTCAAGATATGGATACCCTCTACAAGCAAGAGATGGTCATGGTCTCTTTTGCTACGGTTCAGTAGCCCACTGGAAACAATATTACTGTTATCTTGCAGAACAAGAGAGATGTGTTTGGAACAAAAAGGATATAATGCCAGGATGCAGTCCTTCTCCTCAACTATTTTTTTCCCTGACGGAATGGAAAGGAATGTTGAAAAGTAGGATTAAAATTCAGTTTGAGAGGACGTCAGTGATAAGAGGGGGAGGAGATTAGTGTTTAACCTCCCGTCAACAACGAGGTTATTAGAGACGGAGCACAAGCTCGGGTGAGGGAAGGATGGGGAAGGAAATCGGCCGTGCCCTTTCAAAGGAAACATTCCGGCATTTCCCTGAAGCGATTTAGGGAAATCACGGAAAACCTAAATTAGGATGGCCGGAGACGGGATTGAACCGTCGTCCTCCCGAATGCGAGTCCAGTGTGCTAACCACTGCGCCACCTCGCTCGGTGTCAGTGATAAGATTCCCTGATATTGCTATCGTCATTGAAAGTGAGGAATATTTACAGAACCTGTTGAGTAGGATGAATGGTCTAGGGAGCGCAGAATCTGTACTGACAAGGAGAAGGCCACAGTTTCGGCCATCTGATTTGGCTAATATTTGGTAAGTAGCTTCTGTAAAACCTAAAATGAATGACGAAAATATTTAGGGTCAACACCTTCCCCCTCCCCCGTTCTTGAGAAAACCACCCCTAAAGTTCATGATGCGCATTAGATTAAAAATTGACACGGTCTATACATAACCGAAAACTGCGCATTTTTCGTCGTCGTATGTGAGGCCCACAAACGCGTATTTTAGTAGAAATTAAAGAAAGAAACTGATACAACTGCTGCTTATGTACCCATAAGGTAAACGTTGTTCAAGGAAACTTCCGCTGGTGTAGCGACCAAGGAATCTGGCTGTGGAGTAGAGGACCTATGTTCGATTCCGAGATGCATTCTGAAGATTCTTTATTTGTATTCTGAATTAGTAGGAATAGGAAGTTTAATAATAACAAGGTATGCAAATAAATTATTCAAACGACGAGGATTAGGACAGAATTAAAATGTTGATCCTGGTTGCCTTACAATTGCTCTTTTATTAACTCTGTTGTATGTTCTCACTTTCTTTCGAAAAACAACGTGGACGGTACTTGTCATATGAACATTCGAGGTAAATATAGTCGCGGTTGTATGTTCTCACTGTTTTTCGAAAAACAACCTGGACGGTACTTGTCATATGAACATTCGAGGTAAATATACTCGCGGCACCAAAAATATCTAATCAATGCAATCTTCGCGCAACTACACCGTTTCTTCCGAAGATTTGGCGTAAAATAGACTTGATTTATGTTTATAAATATTTCTCTTGTGGAATTAATTTCGATGCTTTCCATGCGTATGATAACACCACCTGAAAAATCGGCCCTGAAAGCTGATCACAAATTGTGCTATGGAAATTTGTTGCATCGGTGCCGTTGTGCAATTCCCGCTGGGTTTCCAAAAGCACATGCAGTTTTGAAACCTCTCAATAAGGCTGTGTACCACGCCTCGCTGTGAACAAGTATCGCGACGTCGGCTGTCCTTAGTCCCTCAGAACTGTTTTCATACAAAGAGGCTTAAAATTTTAAGTCTTTACTAATCCAAATTGATTGAGAAATTTATTTACCTACCATGTTACTATTTCTTATTAATTGCGTTATTAAACCTCTTATTCCTACCAACCCCGACAGTGAAAAAACCGCAAAACGCATCTGAGAAGCAAACACAGTTCCTTTGCTCCCAAGCCAGAGATGCCTTGGTCACTACACCAGTGGTACTTTTCTTAAATAGCGTTTACCTTACGGGGACGCAGGTATCAGTCGTAACAGTTCTTTCCTCGGTTTCTAGGAAAATGCCCGTTTGCGTTCCTTACATATGATAATGAAAACTGCCCAACTTTCAACTATTTATCAATTCCTGCAATTTTGAGTCTACTACCCGTCATGAAATTTAGATGTGGTTTTTCAAAACAGAAGGGCGTTGACCCACAATACCTCAGCTTTTCACTTCAGAGTGTACGTAAGCGACCTGCCAAATATGACGCGAATGGGTTGTCCCGGTCTGAAGCCTTCCCCTTTCGAGAATAAATGAAAGAAAGATGGAAGTAATCAGGAGAAGCAGAAATGAAGTAAACAATACACTTGGAGTCAAAATTGGGACATCGTAACAGACGAAGTGTAGCGGTACTACGCTGTAATGAAAGCATGCCGAACGAAGCAAGGAGGATATAGGAAGCATTAAGCATTCCTCGCTAAAAGAAATCAACCAGTATCAAACGTAGACCTCGATTTGAGGAACAAATTTCTGAGAATTTGCGTCTAGAGTGTAACATTGCGTGTAAGTGAACAATGGTCTGTGGAAAATAGCACAAAGAGAATAGAAGTGGCTGAATTGTGATAAAAGAGGAAGATTAAGTGGACTGATAAAATGAAATATGAGAAAGTTCTCTGCGAAGTCGGTGAGCAAAGGAATATGTGAAAACACTATTTAGCAGAAGACAAAGGATGTTAGGAAATGTGTTTAGACAGCAGGAAATAACTTACATAATGACAAACGGAGTCGTAGACGGCAAAAACTGTAGAAGAAGACAAATAATGGAATGTACCTAACAATTAAAGGAAGAAATTCTGTGTAATTTCCACCTTTAGATGAAGAGATTAGTACAACATAGAAAGCATCAAAAATGTCTGGAAACTAACGAAAATGTATTTACACCCCTTACCATCGAGTTGTTTACAGGGTACGAAATGGAGATTTTGTTTTGCCTTCTCTTGATGCTACAACAGCATACATATAATATGCTTGCATTCACATGATATTTGTAACTACTGCATTCCCTAGGCTAGCTCTATTTCATTTCCAGATATGCAACTGTTGCTGAGTTGACTGATTCAGCGAAACAACATACGTGTCGAAATTCTACAATTGGTACCAGTAGACACGTCATTTACCTCTTAAATACCAACGAACATCTCTGAAACGATAGCAGTCTGAGCAGTCAGTGGTCAAGATGCTCTATCTAAAAGCGACTCCACCAGGCTACCTGAGAGACGAGAAGCATCAGAACTTAGCAAGAACGAGACTTAAGTTGGAAGACCTGGACGGTCACCTTTATCCCCTCCATGCAGAGGATTTAAATAACTAAAATGATTCTGTACCATTGGGAAATTCGCTAGACCTCGTCCATCAGTGTAGTCTTACTGATTCTGGTCAGTAATATGGGGTGAGACTGCGCATTGGTCAAGGAGCTATAGTGCTGCTCATAGTAATGGTGCTAATTTCGATGCAGCTATATTAGGATATTCTGCGGTTCCCTGTGACCACATAACATGAAAGCCCAGAGGGTACATACACAACGTTTAGCCGATCCTGGCACACTCTCTTCCAGATGAGCTCTGTTTTTAAAAGTCCATTACTTGAGACACATCAACAGTAAAAATAGAAGAAATTCGCTTAATAGTACATTGGATTAGTGTGAGACTTGATTAATAGTTCCAGTCCAAAGGCCTTGCTTTTACATATTCTTTAATGATGATAACTAATAGTAACCTTGCCTCTTAACTGGAATCTTAATCTATATTCTACGCATATGGAATGTAGTGGAATTAAGTCGGGTGATTCTGAGGGAATTAGATTAGGAAATGAGACACTTAAAGTAGTAAAGGAGTTTTGTCATTTGGGGAGCAAAATAACTGATGATGGTCGAAGTAGAGAGGATATAAAATGTAGACTGGCAATGGCAAGGAAAGCGTTTCTCAAGAAGAGAAATTTGTTAACATCGAGTGTAGATTTAAGTGTCAGGAAGTCGTTTCTGAAAGTATTTGTATGGAGTGTACCCATGTATGGAAGTGAAATATGAACGATAAATAGTTTAGACAAGAAGAGAACAGAAGCTTTAGAAATGTGGTGCTACAGAAGAAGGCTGAAAATTAGATGGGTAGAGCACATAACTAATGAGGAGGCATTGAACAGAATTGGAGAGAAGAGAAATTTGTGGCACAACTTGAATAGAAGAAGGGATCGGTGGGTAGGGCAAATTCTGAGGCATCAAGGGATCACCAATTTAGTATTTGAGGGCAGCGTGGAGGGTAAAAGACCAAGAAATGAATACACTAAGCAGATTCAGAAGGATGTAGTTTGCTGTAGATATTGGGAGATGAAGAAGCTTGTACAGGATAGAGTAGTATGGAGAGCTTCAGAAAACCAGTCTCTAGATTGAAGACCACCACAAAAACAACATTCTTCGTATTTAATGATGGTAACATTAAGGAAAAATAGTGTTTTTCAAAGTTTAACAACTAGAGCCCAATCCGAGATCGCCCGCCGATTGAGGTAAATTACTCATTTTCTGGCGGAAAGAAGTTAAAATCTCCGCTCAAGCACCACAATTCAGATTTCCTGTCAGTTTGCTAACCACTTTAAGGCAAGCGCAATGGAGCTGTTTCTATCCGGACAATGTGGGACTGTTGGTTACTCGGATAACTGAAAATCCAGAAAATTCTGGAACTTTAAAGAAAATTGGTTGACACGGATTCAGTCTGACACTGCTGGAGTGCCAACACCGGATTCAACAGCAATGTTAGCCAAAAAAATTTTTTTTATCAATTCTGTACACCGCATCTAACCTTTTGACGAAGGCCATTAAAAGCTTCTTTCTCCGTGATGTCAGTCTACACTCTTAACAAATGGAGCAGTACAGTAGTACAGTGGACCTCAGTGTCAATTTCGTCACTGACATCTGGCGAAGATCTGTGTAGAGCGGTTGATCGAATTTAAATTTAATGATTCTCACCGTAGATTGTTGCAGCTATTACGTGCAGAGTATACAATACTGCATTAACTGTACTAAAAGGGAGAAAGAAAACCCGACCTGGATAAGGCCGGATAAACGAGATTCGACTGCACCGGAATTTCGGCTTTGAAAAGAATAAGGCCAACTTCCCTCTATATCCTTGAGCTTTCGAACCCTTGCTCTGTATCTAATGAAATCATAATCGGGGCATTAGGTATTAATATTTTTCTTTCTAATTCCCGATCATGAACCTTTAGACGCTTATTGGGATTCGATACTGCGACCTTACTGTCACAGGGCACATGCATTACCACTTTTTTAGTCTCATTTTGTTCGTTATTGGTCGTTTACTTCAGAGGGCCTCTATTCCTCTGACCGAACACGCTGAGCTGCAGTTCCGGCTACCACTAGACCACCAGACCCGACGGCAAAATAAATACAACTCAGTTTACAGCTTTTCCTCAACACCTGCAAAACTTTAAAAAATTTTCTCATATTATTTCAATAATAGGTCTCCTAAAATCAATTTGTAATGCTGATTCTGAAAAGGTCTTTCATTTTGTTGTATCACGTCAGCGTTTTTCACAATATAGACCAATCATTTCAAAAACATAAGTAATTGAATTACAAATATTAAAATAAAATTTTAGTCAAGATCTATATTTTTATAATTATTGTTTTTTCAGTCACACTAAAAACATTACAAACAATTGTCTTTGCAACATTACAAACAGTACGTAGCAGGTTTTCTTCCCAACTTTTGAGGCTTTCATGAAACAAATTAGTTACACATGTATCATTCAAAGTATTTTCCATCGCTGGCCACTACTTTGTACCATCTTTCTGGCAGTGTAATAATCCCGGGTCGAAAAAGTTGTTCATCTTTTGAAGCGATCCAGGGATCGATCCAATTTGTGACTTCTTAAGGAGATCGGAAGTGTTGGTCAGTCAGGCCATGTGCCATGGATCTAAACAGGTGATAACAAAAAAGGAAAAAAAACACTATGGGACTTAACTATTGAGGTCATCAATCCCCTAGAACTTAGAACTACTTAAACAAAGCTAACCTAAGGACATCACACACATCCATGCCCGAGGCAGGATTCGAGCCTGCGACCGTAGTGGTCGCGCGGTTCCAGACTGCAGCGCCTAGAACCGCTCGGCCATCACGGTCGGCCGATAGTCAGAGGGAGCAATGTCTGGAGAATATAGGAATTCCCATTTTAGCGTTTCCAAGTACGTTTTAACCTCTTTCGCAACGTGGGGTCGAGAGGTGTCGTGCTGCAAAAACACTTTATCGTGCCTCTCGCTGTAATGCTGCCGTTTGTCTTTAAATGCTCTGCTCTACTCTCACATTCCGATTTAATTTCAGCACAATGTACACTCGAACACATCTCCCTCTCCCTTTACCCTACCTCAGGTCGTTATGACTAATAAATTATTTAGGAAACAAGGCTTATATGAATTCCCTTATCTGTGTGGAATATCATATAATGGCCAGAAACTTGCCACGGTGCAATTCTATTGCGGTAAACACCATTGATAGACATGCCTGGGCCAAGTGGTAAAATCTGCTGTAGCAGATTATTGTCTTAATAGAGGACATAGCATGCTCTACGAGAAGACCAAGATTATGACCACAGTTTAATCTTTTTTACCATATATCTGTCATTTACATTTCCCCTAATATACTGCCCTTCATCTGTTCATTAAAATAATTAAAAATACTTTGAGGAAGAATGAAAACAGTTAAGAGTAATGACATGGTGATGCGTGTGGTCTTGCTACTGTAAGGCGTTTGTAGGCTCCTAGTACTATTTTCTAGATAAAGGATTTGGCTCCAGAAGGGACAAAAAAGAAAAGCATTCGGGTTAAATACTGGAAGGATCTAGAGACTCTATTGTGGAAGGAGGGTTGGTTGCAATTATGCTGGGAAAAAGTGCATTCATTTGAAAGTCGTTTCTTTCTTTTGGGATTGGATCTTAAAGGGCGCAATACCTATTCGGAAGCCAGGTAATCGCACTTACAGAGATCCAACATTCCGACGTTTTACGGTCCAGAACACTGCGATTACTGCTAATAAGACGCAACGAGGAAGGCAGCAATTTCCCGTGACAGACCCATTGTGGCGCACTGCAGAATTCACGGAACTGTTAATTTCAGTTCATCTCGAGGCTATACTGCGATCATGCTGGGATACTGGTGACCCTGCGCTAGCCGTGTTTCCCGTAGGGCTTTCTGGACAGATTACAGTCATTCGCCTGAAAGAAACTCCGTCACGCATGAGCGCTACTTGCCAGCAGCAAGAAGTTATTTGGACCGTTGACACCAGCAGTTCACGACTTTCTGACTGACAGTTTTCATGTGAGGAAATCTGATGTTTGAGGTCACCATATTGCTGACGGGAACAAATGGAACGTCATCTCTCGTTATACGAAGAAAAACATCTGGTACTGTGTCGTCTGACCAAACGCGGCCATTTAGGGTGTGTCAACGTCCATCTGGGATGAAAGAAACGTCAAAAATTTTACAATATACTGTTTTTATTAAAATATTATACCAATTAATTACATAGTGTAAATTAAAAAACTTAATTTTGACTAATTTGCGGTTTTGGATCACTAATTCAGGACGGTGACACGAAGAATATGACATACGTCTAAAAGTTGATATGATGATGTTACTAGTCAGTATAAGATCGACACAAGTTCCACCGAGCATTGTTTATACACGGTTGTTAAACATGCAGTCCCACTTAATGTTTATTGGCGTATTCTCACCTTCGTTCAAAAGTGTGCGTGTTTAATTTGTCTATGCCATTTCCTTTGAAATCGTTTAAGCTTCGTTCCAAGTTAGCGGAACAAACTTCATGTTTTGCATTCTTTCACGATAAGCTTTCTACTATTCAGTAGATGGCAAAACAATCTTACTAAGTGTAATTGTGATTAGGGTGGATAGCAATTGATATCCTTAGCACTCTTCACATTATGTAACAGATATTGATAAAACTGTATACTTTCAAATTATGAAATAACGAAATGTACGTAACACAGCTCGTTACATCGTCTACTTTGAAATTATAAAATACTTACGTGTAACCTATACATTAGCGCCTTCATTTGTTTTGGCGTGTCAGTGTGAAATAACCAAATGCTGGTGTGTTAATTCTGCGACGTATAGTTCATCTCCTTTCGTAGTAAAATGATATAGAAGCATTGTACGTCTCACTTGTAGTTTGCCAGAAATAACCAAGGATAGGAAAAGTAATTTTCGTAATGCAAATGTTTCAGACTCGCATGCTCTGGTGTGAGCAAAGAGTAACAAATAGTAGGAATCAAAATGGAATGATTGCATTTACTCAGCCGTAAGTAAGGCAGTTGGCAGTTTATTGGTATGATGCTAGACAAATGCAGAAAGTCTAAAAGGGAAATTGTTTCAAAAACACTCATGCGACCCATCGTACAATGTTGCTCTAGTCTGTGAGACCCATACCAAATAAGACTAACAGCGGATATTGAACGCACGTAAAAAATGGGCAGCACGAATGATCAGAGGTTTATTTGACTCAGTGGAGAGCATCACGGAAGTGCTTATAGGTCAGACTGGCAGAAAACAGATGCCAATCATCTTGCCAATTCCTGCACATAAACTTTCAAGAACCATTATTAAGTTACGTCCAGGATCATACTAAAGCCTCCTATATGTCAGTCGCGTACGAATCCCGAAGACAAGATTAAACCAATTACACTGCCCATTCATGCATTTAAACTGTCTTCGTCCCTGGTCTCCGTACACGGACGGAATGAGAAGCCCTAGCTGTGCCATGGAGTTCACACTCGTTTGTGAAGTGTGGATGTAGCTGCGAAAGTGCTTAAAATGCTGAAATGAAGGATTTTGCAGTAACACTGTTATTGGCCTCAATTTATGTTTATCATGCTTAAAACACATCACGAAACCAGATGTAGACGTTTGGAGATGAAGATACATTAACTCACTGCAAAAAAATCGTTCTTTCAACTAGAGAATGGATGGCCACTTTTTGTTTTTCATTGTACGGTGGTATCTGATATGCATTATTTTAAGAAATACAATAGCCAGCTACTGATTTATGTATTTTCATTGATTTCAATACGTTTTCGGGCAGTCACCCGTCTTCAGTTGGCATATGCGTACTGGCAGAAACAACAATATATGAAAAAGTGGCTGGTTGCTGTATTTCTTAAAATAATCCACAGCCACGGAGCTCAACAGCCAATAGAATGGATGAACTATTCAGAGTACGGTGTTTTTACTCCCTGTTACTGAGCAGTGACGAGGAAATGGCCTGTCTCATCCCAGAGAAGTGAGTAAAACGGGTCATCTTGCCATGTGTGACTTGGTATTGCATCTACAAGTGAAATAGGCGAATTTATATGGGCAAAGGCGTCCTGTAGGCCTAGGACAACGAAAATGTTCAGATGCCAGAAGGGAGAACTGGCATATTTAATCGAGAATAACGTTATGAGCCAATCACAAATAGACTAAAATTTCATGTTGTTATGTTTATAATTACCAAAGCTTACTGTTTGACACGATTTACCACCTTCCCCGCCATCTGCCGCAACTGCCATCTATTACAAAAATGGTTCAAATGGCTCTGAGCACTATGGGACTTAACATCTGAGGTCATCAGTCCCCCAGAACTTAGAACTACTTAAACCTAACTAACCTAAGGACATCACACACATCCATGCCCGAGGCAGGATTTAAACTTGCGACCGTAGCGGTCGCGCGGTTCTAGACTGAAGCGCCTAGAACCTCTCTGTCACGCCGGCCGGCCATCTATTGCAAAACGATGGTTGGTTGATTTGGGGGAGGGGACCAAACAGCGAGGTAATCGGTCCCATCTGGTTATAGAAGGATGGGGGAGAAAATCGGCAGTGCCTTTTGAAAGGAACCATCTCGGCACTTGCTTGAAGCGATTTAGGGGAATCACGGAAAACATAAATCAGGATGGCCGAACGCGAGTCTGAACCGTCGTCCTCCCGAATGCGAGTCCAGTGTGCTAACCACTGTGCCGTCTCACTCGGTGAAAACGACGGAAGCATAGTTGTAGATCTAATAAATAAGTTGATAAGAGATTGAAATCATCTGATAGAGCTAAATCAATAAAGTAATTTAATGATTTCGTACAGTGTCTGGGCGCCAGTTGTAAGAATGCTATTGGTGGTTTCGAACGATGAGGATGTGCACTGGAAGTTATAGAAATTGTTTTGAAAGCGAACAACATGTCGAGCTATATAGCGAAATAAAACGTACCTTTTGCATGTAGTCATCCTTCTCAAGATATATCCATGAATAGATCTCGAAAAACTCTTACTTGAGTGGTACTGCATAATGTACATTTTACTTTGCAGTTCACTGCCAGTTTGCAGAACACAGTTGACAACTTTGTATGCAGCAATGTTGACCCCGTTTGACAGATGCGTCGTCATGTTAGACTTCTCGGCGCCACTGACTGCTGTTTGTACGTTGCTGTTGCTGCACCAGAACAGATAAGACAACAGAGGCATGTTAGCTCGTTAGCTGATTGCTGTGCCGCCTTGGGCAGCTACATTCTTGAGAACCACTTCTCCGTGGCGGATCTACTCCGACTCTTGTTGTTCGGTCCTAAATTCTGAATCACAACAGACTTTAGGAATTATCGAAGAGACTTAGTTTCGACCTCTAATTCTTCACTTAGAAGCAATACCAAATTATACTCGACTCCTCTGCAAGTGCAAGACAATAGTGTGAACTGTATTTTGGGTAGTTCCTCCGATACATTACAGCCATATACTTCGATGATATCAGAATGGTGACACAACTCTTTGGTATCTGGCATAGTAGGATTGCAGACCGTTGCCTTCCTTACGTCAATCCGAGCGTGATCTGCCTGTTGGTCCCTTATAAAGGATTGTGAGGTACGCTTTCTCATAGTTTCCTGTGCTTTTGCTATACAGCTACACGCGAATGCTGCAAAGTTATCTTCAACAGGTAAAAGTCTACCATCTCTCCAATACTTCTCTAATATTGTGCTCAGAGTCCAATGGAGACGTTGGAAAGAGACGTTAGATGTTAACGTTACTTAAGCTCATCAGTTGCATAATTTTTCTTTGTTTGTTTGCTGTTATTTTGAAAAACTTAAAATGAGTTGTTTTTCGTTTTTCAGTTGAACATCCATCCCATTTTTAGATTATGATGATGTTTTACCGAATTCTTCCTTCATATTTTTATTTCATATTTACTGTATTGTACGTGTGTGCAGTACGTTCTATTTAACATCTTCATTTAATGTAGAACTCAGACATAATGGAATAATAATGTTTGAGAGAAGCTTCTGGCGATGATTTTTGGGAGAAATATGCGGAAATATTATATTGCGGTAGGTGAAAGCAGTTATCTAGATTACACACTGGTCTTGTTAGTTGCCAAGAATGAACCCAAGTAGCGAGTAATAGAATTAAACTCTGCTGCGAGATTATACTGTAGTTTTCTTGCAGTTTCCACAGTAGTGGAAGACGTGGTGATGTCAACTGCTAAAATTTTCGTGGTGAAATATGAATCTATTTACTTCCGATTTATTTCTGCATCCGAACACCTACATTTTTTGCACTCAACTTTACCAGCAAAACTATAAAGACATAGTCTCGGGTTCAATAAAAATTAAAGTGGTAAGCGATAAACGCACCTGTTGGAATACGGAAAAGATAAGGGTAAAATAGTATTTCCTTCTCGTCGTGAAAATACGATATTGTAACTAGTCTCATAGATGAATTATGAATGTGGGAGTTGTAAAGTGTCATAATGCTCGTTCACAGACGTGCTACGCGTCTCGAGCACGTAGTCGACTATAGTCTCTCACATGCACTAACGGATAAACACGAATTGAAAGGAATGTCATATCACTGTGTAAGACGCTATGTTCGGAGATAGAAATACCGGAGATAGAAATCCTCTACCAAATATTACCAGTTGGGAACACACGCACGTCTATTCTACGGGATTTGATGGAAAAATTGTAAGGTCTATAATCGGCTGTCAGATAAGACAGTATATCTCAGCTATTCAGCCAGGGAATCGAAAAAAAGAAACCTATCAGATGGACTAACTGGCAGCCGTATACACTAAATACGTACCGAGTGTTTCGTCGGCATGAAATTGTGAACCTGCCGATAACATGCGCCTAAATGTATCCTTGACGTCATAAATGTGGCGTACATAAGACATTCATGAAAACCCAGTATGCGTGAAATATACGCCATAACAAGAATTAAAGTCATTCGCATGACAGCACTTTCGTTAGCTTCGCCAACTCACAGCCAGTCATCCTTTAAACACACGCAGATCTCATCGTACACCACAGATCAGTCTATCGCCACAACTTGCAGTGAAAAAAAAATTACGCACAACGAATATTGTCAGTGTTTTGTTCTACTCATGTTGGCAAATGAATGGCACCACACGCCACAGCATCATTACTTCGCAGGTCAAAGCCAGTGTTCAGTATCGGCAGATTCAACTCATCACCATCGACCTTATTATTTGACTAATACGAACAACTAGATGCACAAACCCTACGTTTTGATGTTTTTGGCTACTAAAATGTTGTTTCACCAACAAATTTCAGTTGCACGAAAGCTTTGGTGACTGTTCTCTTGTTTGTAAATCAAAATAAGTAGCTGCCAGTATATTGTCACGTATTTCCAATTGGGATATTTACCGAACTCGCTGAGATCCGGCTTAAATTATCTGAGGTAAACAGTGGGCCGAGTGTCAACACACCTATCCTGTCCAGTTGGGCAGGGAATGCAATCAGTAAAATGACGGAAATAAATAAATATGTTGCAGATAGGTTCTGCATCACACGACAAGTGCGATGGCACTATCGCAATCGCGTTTAAAATCGCACCACAAAGTGGTGGCACAACACCCCTTATGATTTAGGCTTCTACATCTACATCTACATGGATACTCTACAAATCACATTTAAGTGCCTGGCAGAGAGTTCATCGAACCACCTTCACAATTCTCTATCATTCCAATTTCGTATAGCGCGCGGAAAGAACAAACACCTATTTCTTTCCGTAAGAGCTCTGATTTCCCTTATTTTATCGTGGTGATCGTTCCTCTCTATGTAGGTCGGTGTCAATAAAATATTTTCTAATTCGGAGGAGGAAGTTGGTGATTGGAATTTCGTGACAAGATACCGCCGCAACGAAAAACGTCTTTGCTTTAATGATGTCCAGTCCAAATCCTGTATCATTTCAGTGACACTCTCTCCCATATTTCGCTGTAATACAAAACGTGTTGACCTTCTTTGAACTTTTTCGATGTATTCCGTCAGTCCTATTTGGTAAGGATCCCACACCGCGCAGCACTACTCTAAAAGAGGACGGACAAGCATAGTGTAGACAGGTTCCTGAGGAGATCTGTTACATTTTCTCCGTTAACAAGTCAACTGCGTATCCGTAACTTACCGTATTGGTTGTCCGTCAACGCTGCAGAACTCACTGCACTGTTTTGTTTTGACTGTGAATGCACTGAGAAGGTACTGTATGCCGAGTAAATCGGTGTACTCGTATCCATTGCTGCAGTACCTTCCTCGGTTACAGTGGCTACACGGAGTAATAAAGCAATTGTCTTAGAACTATGTCAAAAACATCGACGATGTCATTCCTGTGGTTTATCCGCTTGCTGGTCATACGGACAATCAGTAATGTATCAGACGTTGGAAGATTAACATACAGATAATTATGATAATCTTTTTTTTGGTCAAGCTCACTTCTCTCAACAAGTTTTCGTGGCTGATCCTTTCGCGCTCCTTGACCAATTTTTTATCCGCTTTTCTTTCAGCTTGCAACAAAGTAGAGAAATTATTACAGCAGCAGCATCTTTATCGCCAACATTGCCAACCGCAGTATTATTATGCAACATATTGAGGTGATAAAAGACATGGGATAGCGATATGCACATATACCGATTGCGGTAGTACCGCGTACATGAGGGAAGGAAGATCAGTGCATTGGCAAAGCTGTCATTTGTACTCGGATGATTCATGTGAAAAGATTTCCGGAATGATTATGGCTGCACAAAGGGAATTATCAGATATTGAACGTGAAATGGTAGTTGCAGCTAGACGCAAGGGACACTGCATTTCAAAAATCGTTAGAAATTTCAATATTCAGAGATCCACAGTGCCAAGAGAGTGTCTAGAAGACCAAATTTCAGGCAATTTGCCTCACACCACGGACAACACAGAGGCCGGCGACTATCACGTAACGACCGAGAGCAGCAGCGTCTTCGAAGAGGTGTCACTGTTGACACAGAAGCAACAATACGTGAAATAAATGCAGAAATCAGTATGGGACGTAGGAGGAACGTGTCTGTTAGGACAGTGCAGCGAAAATTGGCGTTAATGGGCTATGGCAGCCGATGACCGACACAAGTGGTCTTTCCTGGCGTAGGGCGACATTATTTACAGCGCCTCTCCAGGGCTCTGTGGCCATGTTGGTTGGACAGTAGACGACTGGAAAAGGGTGGCCCGGTCAGATGAGTCCCAATTTCTGTTGGTAAAAGCTGATGGTAGGGTTAGAGTGTGGCACAGACCCCACGAAGCCATGGGACCGAATCGTCAACAAGGCAACATGCAAGCTGGTAGAGGCTCCATAATGGTGTGGGTTGCATTTACATGGACTGGACTGGCTGCTCTGGAAATGGCTAAGTTAGGCTACTTGGACACCATTTGCAGCCGTTCATCGACCTCATATTCTCTAAGGTGATGATGACGAGGTCCCATACTCCGAGGAGCGTAGGGAACGATGCGGGAGACCAGCACCGCCGACTAGGCAAGGTGCTAGCGGAGGTGGTTTGCCAGTGCCTTCCTCCGACCGTAATGAGGATGAATGATGTTGTTGATGATGAAGACGACACAACAACACCCAGTCATCTCGAGACAGGAAAAATCCCTGACCCCGTCGGGAATCTAGCCCAGTACCCGGTGCGCGGGAAGCGAGAACGCTACCGCAAGACCACGAGCTGCGGACTGTTCTCTAAGAAGGATGGAATTTTTTTGGAGAACAATGCGCCATTTTACTGGACCTCAGTAGTTCGTAATTGGTTTGAAAAACATTTTGGACAGGCGAATGATTTGGCCACCCAGATCACTCTACATAAATACCATCGAATGAGTATGGGACATAAGTGAGAGGTCAATCCGTGCACAAGATCCTGCATTGGAACAGTCTCTCACTGATGGACCGGTGTAGGGACAACGTGTCTCAATATCCCTGCAGAGGGCTTGCAACGACTTGTTGAGTCCATGCCATGTCGAGTTCCTTTACTACGCCTGGCAAAAAGATGTCCAAAACGACATTAGGAGTAGCGGTCTCGCAGTTCCAGACTGTGCGCCTAGAACCGCACGGCCACTCCGGCCGGCATTAGGAGGTATCCCATGACTTTTGTCACATCAGTTTATTATTGACCACCTAGGGAGCACCGTAGCTGTTCTCGCACACGTTGTTAGCGGTGGGGAACGTCTGCGTAAGCGCGTTGGTTGGTCAGTACCCACCATAGAGCGCGGAGAACAGCGGCCTGACGGGGTACTTGTAGCTGGCCGAGATGACCATGGGCAGCACCAGGCACGAGTAGGCGAGCCCCACGCCGCCGAACAGCAGCGACGCGTGGCTGGCGCGGGCCAGGTACGGCAGCAGCAGCACCGCCGACAGCAGCCACACTGCAACACACCACCACGTCTTTCCTGAGTACGAGAGAGTCGGAGCAAATATGTGCCGGGGTTCAATACTGTCTAACACACAGAGCTCAGTACATTACTCTTAATGGGATGAGATTGACAGATGTAACGGTAATTTCTAGAGTACCCCAAGAGAGTTTTGTACGCTCATTACCGTTTACAGTACAGTGTGTAACAGGTAGAAGTGCGGACATTTTTAAATGCCTCAATATGTACCCACGTAAGTTGCTATTTCTGTTTCATTGCATTGAACAGTCTTCCTGCAAACAAGTGACATAATTTACTGCCTGATATTTTCTGTGCAGTCGTAGCTGCACCAATAAGTGGACTACACCTGTCAGTATAGACTAACCATTTTGCGTCCATACGCCCACACCTCAACTCCTAACCTTCTACCCATGGGGGTGATCTTGCCACATTACTTGGAGGTACTACCCAACCCAAAAGCATATGACCTGTAATAGCTATAATTATTAAAATGCAAATGAAGTAAACACTCATGTAATGATGTTCAGTACACCCTCCTCATTCTCCAACAAAAGTATCTGCACTTAAACCCGTTATATCCCGTGCATCAGATGTCCCTCATAAGATACTTGTAATTTAAATTTTTCAATGTGTAGCTTGAGTCTACCTAAACACATACTGCTCATCATGTCTTCATACGATGGCCAGTGTTAACAGAAAGCGTCCGCTTGTTTCCCTTCACAAATGGTTGTGGTTCAAATGGCTCTGAGCACTATGGGACTTAACATCTATGGTCATCAGTCCCGTAGAACTTAGAACTACTTAAACCTAACTAACCTAAGGACATCACACAACACCCAGTCATCGCGAGGCAGAGAAAATCCCTGACCCCGCCGGGAATCGAACCCGGGATCCCGGTCGCGGGAAGCGAGAACGCTACCGCACGACCACGAGCGAACAAATGGTTGTGTGTGTGTGTGTGTGTGTGTGTGTGTGTGTGTGTGTGTGTGTGTGTGTGTGTGTGTGTGTGTGTGTGTGTGTGTGTATGAAATCTTATGTGACTTGACTGCTAAGGTCATCAGTCCCTATATTATCCTAAGGACAAACACACACACCCATGCCCGAGGGAGGACTCGAACCTCCGCCGGGATCAGACGCTCAGTTCACGACTGAAGCACCTGAGACCGCTCGGCTAATCCCGCTCGGCCCTTCACTAATAAAATCATTTTTAAAGCGGAATTTTACATGCCCATTCTATTTAGTGGCCCGAAATTAGTCTATTGCGACTTTCTTTTTATAGATACTTGGTAATAACTAGCACTCCAGGAGCGACTGAACAGCGTTGCCGCAAGGCGATAGCAGCCACCGTAGGCTAGTGCGGTGCTTCGGTGCTGGAGTAGCGGTTATTCTTCGTGTATCTCAATGTTCCTGTTAAATTTATAGATGAAACAAATATCGCATTAGACTAATTTCGGACCGCTCTGTCGTGTGGGAACGAAAATTCCTATTTCACAATCATTTTATCTGTAACGAGAAACAAGCTGACGCCTTCCGTCGACATTGGGCGTCGTAAGAAAGACGTGATGAGCCGTATGTGTTTGGGCCTACTCTAACTACAAAACTAAATTGCAAATCTGCCTAAAGACAAGAGTAAACGTGCCTCAAGAATCTCAGGAGGAACACCTAGTACATACGATTTAAAGGATAATTTCGGTAGTTCTATGATGCCTTTTGCAGATGAAGCTGTTGTCTGCAGGAAGTTTGCAACGCCAGGAGGCAGTAACGAAATGAAAAAACACCTGCAGAGGATGGATGATTGGTACAATCACTCGCAGCTGACCCTGAACGTAAATGAATGTAACATATTGCACGTAAATACGAGGGTTCGGTTTCGTTATTGGTGGAAAATCACTGGAATTAGTAACAACCGTACGCACCCGGAGCGACCTGCAGTTGAATGACGACATAAAACAAATTGCAGGCTTAGCAGAAGCCAGGCAGAGATTCATTCGAAGAATGAGCTGGCTTACATGAAAACTGTTCGACCGCTTCTTCGGTATTGTTGATCAGTCTAGGACACTTACATTTTAGGTTTAACAGAAGTGACAGAGACACTGAAGAGCGGCACGTTTCGTCACTGTATCGTTTAGCAGGCGGCAGAATGTTTCGGCAATACTGAACAGAGCCTATGACAGGTGCTACAAGAATTGCGTTGTGTATCTCGAAGTAGTCGGAATTCTGAGAGCGTACATTGGAAGAAGAGTTGGGCAACATATTACTTCCTCCTGCGTGCGTTTACAAAATGACCACGATGAAAATATCAGAGACTCTAGAGTTCATACGGAAGTCATTGTTCCAACGCACCATTCGCGAATGGAACACAGAAAGGGGAATACGATAGTGATGCCTAAGGTGTCCTCAGCCACACACCGTAAGATGAATTGTGGAGTGTAAATGGAGATGTAGATGTAAAAGGTCAGCAGCTTCTACTGAAAAAGAACCGACTAAAGGGAAAAATTTGCT
The DNA here is from genome assembly GCF_023897955.1 of Schistocerca gregaria. Taxonomy (NCBI): domain Eukaryota; kingdom Metazoa; phylum Arthropoda; class Insecta; order Orthoptera; family Acrididae; genus Schistocerca; species Schistocerca gregaria. Next base: position 429,280,750 of record NC_064923.1, read on the forward strand.
CCCATTCGTAAAAACAGTCATACGTTGCAACAGCATAGTGCTAAGAACACACACCACTGACACTGCGTTTCGAACAACAAGGAAGGTGCGTGAATACTTGTACACCACAAAAGTCCAACATCACACGCAGCGTTGTAAAGTGTACATTGGAACTATGAATAGACGCATTAACACACGGCTTAAGGAGCACAGGGGCAATTGTCTTCTGGGAAAGACGGATAAAATGGCAGTAGCATATCATGCACTGGAACCACCGAACCACCAAATTTGTTTCTCCAGTGCTACCGTTTTATCAAGCTCCAATCGTTACTACACTACAAAAAAGTCATATAAATTCACATGCTGAAAAACAAACTTTTACGGAAAAGAATTTTCCCGCTTACTAAATGACCCTGTAACGAAATACGCTGCTCTTCTTCGCATCTAATGTGTTTCCTATACGATAGGGATTACGGGCTGACGAGCAACATTCAGGTATTTATGTAACCTGCTTGGGTGGACAACACTTTCTGAGGATCTTTCGAGTTGCTCTGCCTTACCTGTAATTAGTTTTATTTGGTAGTTCTGCTTTAAACATCCCAGATATTTAACAGACGTGACTCCTTCCAGTGTTTGTCCTACAATCACGCGATCATACAATAATCTATTTATACTCAATGCTCTTCACTTGTTTGTGTTGAGGATCAACTGACTATCCCTGCAGTAAGCGTCGTGCCTTTGCAGGTATTCCGGCAATTCGCTGCAATATTTCCATGAAAGTCATTTTTCAGACAGCTTCTGGATTACGTTAGCACGTTGCAGCTCAGGATATCTAGTTGATATATTAGATTGTTGTCCTTTCTCATCTAACGTTTTCATCGACTGCTTGTTCTGTATGTGTGCGGTACACCAACATATCTCAAAAGATCTCTTCTTTCTCTAACGACATTTCACAATTCTTGTGTTCTCTTGATTTTTGTGTTATTAATGGTTTTTTGCGTCGATACGATTCATGATGATTTGATGTAGCACCACATATCGAGACGCTACACTAATTTTTTTCAATACATCTCAAGTTTACATGCAGAAGTACTCGCTTCCTGCTCTAACAGTGTCAATCTCGTCTTTTGCAAATTGCTGATTTTGACTGATATATCTGTCGTACATTACATGTCCCATTTTGACCACTACGTGCAATATCCCTTCTCATCTGGTATGTTCATTCAGCAACATGTCACACCTGATATTTTATTTGCTTCAGATCCGAAACTTGATTTGTATATCATTTAATTTAATAGAGTTGTATCTGAAAGTAACTGCTAAGATTTCTGAAATGCGTTTCAGTCTTTCTTCCCAATCATCCATGAACACCATCTGTGATGCTGCTCATGGGCTTAGATAGAGCCAAACTTGTTTATTATATGAAAAATCAGTTATGTAAATAGGCTTTGATTTTAAAGAGCTCCTTCCTAGAAACAGGGAAATCTACACAGTCCGCAGTGCCATGCTAAGAAAACAATAGCATATGGTGACTTTAAGAACAAATTCGCGGTTTGTAGTTTCAGCAGCAACAAAAAAGCGCCATCTTATTTATGCATCCTATTGGAAACTAGGCAAATAAACGATCTTCCACGTCGTTCTAGGATTTGAAGATTTTGCTAAGATATTGCAATGAAAACACCAACTACTGCACTCTGTGGTAGCTGTGCATGATATATAATGACCTGAACAACAATTTCGGATAAGATTCTCTAACACACTAACATGCAACTTGACGCCTTGTCTGGCCTTGCAAGCATTACAGCGCTGTAGTGCAGCCATCTATTTATCAGCTTGAGCTATGACCGCCAGATGAATTATAATTACTCCATTAGGGAAGGGGGATTTTCGTTGAGTAGTGCAGGCAACGCTGAGGACACAGGAGTTACTCATTTAATGGCACATCCGCGTTCCAGCCCTGACGGATTGTCATTCTCTGACAATGGCGCCATTTGGATACGGTGTGGGGGGAAAGGTATCAGCACAGCCCTCTCCCTTCCGTTTTTAGTTTCCCAGGTCTTGAAGCCTCTGCTTCTCGCAATCAGTCAAGTAGCTTTCAGCTGGCATCACAAGGCTGAGTGCAGCCCGTTCGTGTGCCAATGCCTCGACTAGTGGAACTCTCATTTGTGAAGTTATAATGAATGTAATACACTGTTTGAAGCAGCCAGTCACCAAATTATGTCAATTTCTGCAGCCGATATGTTCAACCCTCAAATAAGACGACTGTTCAATATATTAGTCAAAGCAGTGATTTTTATGAAGGAACACATTTATTTACTTCTTTATAATTATCGTTTTGTAAGACCACCAGCCGCAAAGCCTGTGGTCATCGAACGAATCATTGGAGTCTATTCATAGAAACCATTATAACTATGGTCCCATGTAGCGTATGTATTTTGCTTTTCTTTCCAAAGTGTTATTTCACTTACAAGGAAACATCATCAGTTTGAACTCATAACTTTTTTTTTTGAAAAAAAAAGAAGCACAGTCGATCCCACGCGGAAATTTGGGCCATAATTTTGATAGTACGCAGTTATGACACTCTGAAACAGAGCGTTTTAAACTTCCTCGCACATCAGTTGTTTGTTACTCGCTCCACCCCACTGCAGCCGCTTAATTCCCGAGCTAGAAGTATTACACAACGGATTGGCAACTAGAGCCCTCCTGCTTGCGGTATGTTGAAAGTGAGGGAAAAGCAAATGAGCGGTGGAGACAACTGCCAAATGCGTTTAGAAAACATGCTCGAAGACACGTTATTCTACGCGAAAAACACAATACATAATATGACAGCCTCAAGCACTTACATATTCAATATTATTTTAACAGTATTATAGTACTGATATTCTGTAGCTATAAATACGACTCAAATTGCAAGTGATTAAACCTGAGTAACTGAAGAACTGCTATGAGGCGAAGCAAAATTACTTTCGTTTTTCAATTTAATCATGCCATTCGCGGTGAGGGATCTGCAAAAACGCTTCTCATTAACAGTTTCAGCTTCAAAATCAAAGAAAATAAAACGTATCAGCAATTTTAATAATTAAATAGCGCTATGCTAGTTCTTTAATCACACTCTAATTCGTATCAGTACTTTACACTGCAGTTGTGAATCGGAACGTAAAATTGTTCAAAGCAAACAGATATCTGGCACCGTCTAGCGAGAGCTCACAATCAATAAAGCATGTTACCAACGCAAGATAGTAATTCACAAATCATTTACTCAACTGTACAGCACTTTGCGTTCTGGCATTATACGAGTGCAGTGGGGCGGAGCGAGTGTCAAACTACCTTTCCACGCGAAAGTTTAAAAAAACTCTCCTTCCCGTAGCTCATCAGTCCATACTATCAGAATTATTATTCAAATTTTCGGATGCGATCGATTTCTGGGTCAAAAATCTTGCAAATGTACTTTTTTCTTCTTGAAAGACGAGGTCAACTTGGTGATGTTGCCTTGTTAGTCTTACATTGTGCAGAAATCTCGCACGTTAAATTTTATTTATGACTAAAACACCAATGAACCTAACTTACATAGGTGAGAGATTGTTACTATTAATAGAAACATTCACATCGGAACCTTACGAAACCAATCTTTAATGCTTAAAACACGTACCCTGTGTGCGTGTATGTGTGTGTGTGTGTGTGTGTGTGTGTGTGTGTGTGTGTGTGTGTCAGGAAGCAAAGCTACACATCATCTTTCGCTATGAAGACTTATGTGTATAGCCGAGTTCGATACACTTTGGATTGCGTTTACATTGTGACTGCACTATTTTTCCCCGGTTCTGAGCTTGCTCCACTGCCGGAGAACACTGTTACAGAAATTTCGAATCCAAATCGAGGAGCTACTTCGCCGAGCAGTAGTGGTTCCAGGTATCGAAAATTGACGACGGCCTAGAGAGCGGTGTGCTGACCTTACACACCTAGATACAGCATCCAATGACACGTTCGGCAAAGGACGACACGGCGGTCGGTCGGTCTCGGCGATCCCGCCAGGACCTGTGGACGGCGTCCCGCTATTCGTAACAGTTTCTGTCAATTTTGGTTTAAATTTTTGCAGAAATATTCGAAGACTTTGGTACAGGTGCTTTATAAGTACCTTTCCGAACTATGCCTTAGGATAATACAACAGCGACGCTCTTTCGTAGCGAACAATCTCCACCGTACAAAATAATAGCAGTTATTTTAACTGTTTCTGGTTATTGGTGACGCAGTGCTCGTTTTGCCACGCGCGTCTACCGGGAAGACCGTTGGCCGTCTGTGCGACGCGTGGCGACGCAACATATATCCGGGTGGGCAGCGGGCATATTCCGTGTCGCGGCTATTTCGGTAAGGAGGTCGTCGGCCGCCCCGCCTTATTTCGGTCTCGCTTCTTTTGTTTACCGCGCTACGTCACGGTCGCCGCTAACGCCAAGTGACGTCACGTGGCGCAGGGCACATCCGTTGCAAGTGATTTGTGATTAAAGTAGTTCCCCACCCAGGGAATAAGCGCCAGCAGAGTAGATCCAGGAATCATGCATCGCTGTTCTACGCAAGATCATAGTGGAGGTGGCTTGGCGTTGCCATCCTCCGATCTCGTACGTGTGTACCAGTGTCGTGTGAATGACTGTGACAAATGCTTGCGCAGTGTTGTGAATGAAGAGAAGGGCGAGGTTGAAACCCGATGTTGACACCTAGCCCATTCCTCTCGAATAGCACTGAGTGGGCCGCCGAGTTGAAGATCCCTATCTGACAGACGGATCGCCAAAAGTAATTTAACCGGCCTCTGTGGCCGAACGGTTCTAGGCGCTTCAGTCCGGAACCGCGCTGCTGGTGCGGTCACAGGTTCGAATCCTGCCTCGGGCATGGATTTGTGTTACTTCCTGAGGTTAGTTAGGTTTAAGTAGTTCTAAGTTCTAGGGGACTGATAACCACAGCAGTTAAGTCCCATAGTGCTCAGAGCCATTTGAACCATTTTTTAGTTAGGTTTAAGTAATTCTAAGCCTAGGGGACTGATGACCTCAGATGTTAAGTCCCATAGTGCTTAGAGCCATTTTTTGAACCATCAGTAGTTTCACATGACCTCATTTCATGAGACAGTGTGCACAGGTCTGGAGTTTAATCCAGTACATTGGGGCAAAGAATGGTGATCAGGAACTTTACGTAACCGTGCGACTGCTACGGTCGCAGGTTCGAATCCTGCCTCGGGCATGGATGTGTGTGATGTCCTTAGGTTAGTTAGGTTTAAGTAGTTCTAAGTTCTAGGGGACTTATGACAACAGCAGTTAAGTCCCATAGTGCTCAGAGCCATTTGAACCATTTTTGAACTTTACGTGATCACCTCTCCTCCTGTGGCCCGCCAAATATAGGCAGTGAAAACTTTCCAGCACCAAGATTCGAACCGTTACAGCCTAAAATCGTGTGGTAGCGAGTTCGGCTACGGTGACGGGAAACTGCTATGCAAGAAGATCAGTGGCTGAGATTCATTAGAGGAGGGACACTGGGTAGGACGGAGAAGGATTAAGGAACGGCGTGAGCGAAGGCTAGTTGAGGAGGTACTCCAGCAATGATCAGTTGTTTTCCCTGACAATGTTCTCAGATTCGCCTATCAACCGAATTTGACAGTCTGTGGTGAAGAGCCGTATACGAGCCTTAAGGCACTGGAGTTACTGAGTCGTGAAGAATTTCCTCATCTGCTCTGATTCCCACAGTGCCCTACGGGCTATTTCACAGATGTACCCGGCGGAGAAAACGCTCCTGTTGAAACTACAATGAAATGAATACCTCTAGCTACATACAGGCGTTGAAAATGTGTGCTCTGACCGGGACTCGAACCCGGGATCTCCTGCTTACATGGCAGACGCTCTATCCATCTGAGCCACCAAGGGCACAGTGGATAATGAGACTGCAAGGACTTACATCTGGCACGCCTCTCGTGAGACCCATATTCGCAACTTATTGTCCCGCACTATATTCATAGTGCCCCTGCCCATTATACTCATTACTCGCGGCTTTACTGCCGATTCCCGTAAGAGTTCGGGCACTGCTTGTGCATCCGCACAGAAGAAGAAGATGGTCAAATGGCCGGTGTGTCTTAACTGTTGAATCAACTGAACTGGAGCGATATATATATATATATAACGCTCCAGTTGTTTCAAACCTTTCAGTGCATCCTCATGACCGGAAAAAGTAAGCTCGCTACGATGCGAAGTCTTACATCAATTTTCACAAAAACAAATGTCTCTACAATCTCAAATTTCCGCAAGTTAGATTTGTTGACGTTTTTAATGATAAATGAAATTTAACGTACTAGATTTCTGTACACTGTAAGACTAAGTCAAGTAACACTCGGGAAAGAACTGTAATGGGGCCAGAGTTACAATGGTCGCTTTGAATACACACCAAAGACTCGGCCAATCGCCACAGACATTGAGGCTGGTGGTTTTACAACAAATAACTGTAAAAAAAGTAAATAAAGTTTTCCTTCATAGAAAATCTCTGTTTCAGTCAAATTATTTCACAGCCTTGTTATTCCAGAATTGGAAATATCACCTGCAGAAGCTGCAGAAACTACTGGGCTTATGACGACGATGTCGCGACTCATAAAATAAAAATTACTGTTGACATAAGCCGTTGCAACGTACATGCCATTTTTAAATGCATTAAAACAGAAAAGCACCAATAGTTCGTAAATTAACTCAATTTATATAACATTTACGTCCTCTACATCGATATTTTGTTCGAATGAATGTGAAGTGTGTGGATCGGGGTATGTGTTAAAATTTATTCACGTTCCACATTAGCGAAAGGAGTGTGGGCAGATAGACTGCTTCTATGATTCCGTGCGATTCGTTAAATTTTATATGAACGCTTTCTACTGATACGTACGTAGCTTTTTATGCAAATTGGCTTTCTTCGAGTGTCAGTCAAAAGATTTTCAACAGTTTATTTCCACATTTTGCCAGCCAAAAAATATGACTTGACGAATGTCCTGTACCTCCTTTTGAGTAAAAGTGAAAATTTTTGTTTGCAGCATCTCTTGCAAGAAAATAGTAGATCCTGGTATGCGACCAATGATTTGTAATCTTGGAGGAAAGTGATGTCTTCCAAGAAAGTTACCAAGATTTGAGACGCATGCAGTAATACGATTTAAGGAATTTAGACTGTCGTAACTTAAATAGTGAGGCTGTCTGAAGATACCATACGTATTTGATCCTACTCTTTCTCTCTTGTACAATCAACATCTTCTACGAGGAGTGTAACGGTTGTTTTACAGCCTACCCTTTTTTTTCCACTACACTTATTACTTTCTGTTCCATAGTCGAGTTCTATAAGAATTTCATAGCGTTGTCCAAGGACACGTACGTTCCTCTCAATCAGGTTTTTCCACTGTGTCTTGTCTTACTTATCCTCTTAAACGCTTCTTCGGTTCGTGCATACGAGGTGTGTGACTAAAGTAATGAGACTGATATTATTAACTACCAAAGCTTTTATTTTATTTATTTTTTTCAGACTCCGGTATTGTCGCATTCGGCATCCATACACCGGTGAGGTCTTGTTCCCATTCTTGGTAACATTGCTGAAAGGCTTCAGCTGGTAGGGCCTTTAACATATCGGTAATATTTTTGAATGTTCTCCATAATGGCGTCCATTTAAGCCATTTTTCAATTTAGGCAAAAGAAAAAGGAAATAAGCATTGTTTTGATATTTGATTTGCTCATTCGAACTTTCTTCGATCGGAAGATGTTCCAGTGAACCACTCCTTACTTTGCCGCTCTGTTTGAGGATTGTAATAAAAAATACAGCATTCATCATCTGTGACCACATAATTGAACCATTCGTGGTCACTGGCAACCCTCTTAAGAAGATCGAGGCACACGTTTCCTCGCTTGTCCTTCTGCTTAGTTGTAAAGTTTTTACGAACGATTTTGGCTCAAACCTTTCGCATGTGCAAAATTTTGGTCAAAATTTGATGTATGGTGAAAGTGTTTAACAGGTCTCCATCGTCTTTATTGTTAAGCGTCCGTCTAATCTCACAAGAACACGTACAAGTCCGACGTTTTCGTCGGTTTTTGAAGTTAGAAGTCTCCCTGAGTGACGCTCATCTTCAACCTGTGCTCGGCCTTCCAAAACTGATTTTTATCACCGAATAACTTGTGCTCTTGATAGGGAATGTTCCCGATAGGTGTGTTTCAACTTTTCAAAGGTCACAATCCCGGATTCCCCAAGCTTAACACAAAACTTGATTGCATAATGTCGCTCTAAATTCCACTGTTCCATTTTCGTAACAACAAAAATACAAGTTCAATGATGGCGCTCTCAAAAATCACCTGATGGCTGGACTGAGCTGAAACTCTGACTGAGCATCTGGCAGGGATGAACACGCCGGTCTACACCGGTAGAACTACACAGCGTTTGCCAGTTCGTTCACAGTGTTGTCGGTCTCATTGCTTTTCTCACACTTGACGTATCATCCTTCCTAAGTGTCACATGTGAAGTGGTTCAAATTTCCTCGTGCGTTTTATCATCAGTTGCTTTCAAACTGTACCACATTAAAAGTGGGATTCAGATGCTTCCTTTTTAATCTTAACTCAGTACTTGACATCAGCTGATTTCCTTTTTACAAAGAGTAGCAAAGTAGTAGATTGATATATGTGTAGAATAAGAAAAAGCTTCTGATAAAAGGGGCTGGAATACACTCTGTTCAATTCTACAGGTATCACAGATACAGCACAGGGAATCGAAGGTTATCTACAACTTGTACAAAAACTACAGTTGTAAGAGGCGAATGTCATAAAAGAGAGGCAATAGTGAAGGAGGGAGTGAGATGAAGTTGTAGCTTATCCCCTATGTTATTCAGTAAGTACATCAAGCAGTGAAGGAACTCAAGGGGAAATCTGGGGGAAAAGTTGAAATTCAGAAAGAATAAGTAAAAGATTAAATTTTCGATGACACTGTAATTCTGCTATAGACCGCAATGGTCTAATAAGATCAGTTTAATGGAATTGATAGCGTCTTAAAAAAAGAGGAAATAAGATGAACACCAACAAAACTTAAACGAGGGTAATGAAGTATACTCGAATTAAAGCAGGCAATGCTGAGAGAATTAGTTTAGGGAGTAAGGTGATAAAAGTAGTGGACTAGTGTTGCTATTTAGGCAGCAAAATATCTGGAGATGACAGAAGTAAAATATCGGGTTTTTAAGGCTTTGCAGCAAGTATTATATTCAACTTAGTATTATAAATAATTAATCAAATGAATGATCAATCGAACAGTTTTATTTGTATACCTGTGCGCAGTTGTTACAGACTCTAAAGTCTGCAGGCTACGGTTTGCGTGCCAACTTTGCGAACGAAATATTGCTACATGGCAAAGATTTTCTAGGTCGTATCGTCCTCAGTTATGAATCGACATTCCACCGAAGAGGAAATGTGAATACAAACAATGTCCGCATCTGGCGGTCGGCATATCCCCATGGGATGGTACAGCTGCAACGACTCTCCTCTAAACTGGATGTTTTTTGTACCACATGCCGGCGAAAAGTTTATGGGCCTTTCCTTTTAGGCCCAGCAACTATAAGTGATGTTTCTTGTCTTGGTGCGCTAGAACTACGGCTCTTTTCTCTGTTGGAATAAACTGAATCACAGTACTTTATTTGGCAGTGGCATAACTCAATATGCCATTGGTTAAACGACGTTGTATTCCACCGTTGTATTGGCTGCGAGGGACCAGATGACAGAGCTTTTCTCGCTTGGTCCCCACGTTCAGCCGAGCTGGCACCATACGATTTTTACCACTGTGGAAAAGATCACGTTTGTGTGTCTCCGCTACCAGTTTATCTATCCGATTTAAGGAACAGCACTGAAGCAGTTGTTGTAACAATTACACTGGACACACTGATCAAGGTTTGGAAAGAAATCGACAACTCCTATCGGTTCGATGTGTGCCGTTTCACGAATGGTACTCACCCTGAACACTTTTAAGCAAAGCTGTTTGTCTTTCATTTGACGTTTTATTTATAATAGTGGTAATCACAGCAGAATAGATGAGACAGGCTCGAAGTGTTTACAAAAGTCCTCTTGCTTGGAATAGCCAAGGTAAGGGACCTCTTTTATCATCTAAATCTTCCCTTTCGTGGATTAATTTCTTCTTAAGAATATAGGAAAATTTAGTTGCCTTTTCCTAAAGGTACTTTCTGTATCACATGTATTTTTTAAAATTAACAATGTAATTCTGAAAAAGACAAAACAACAGTACTCAAAGAAGCTGTAGAAAACGACGAAGAAACTGTCTCTGCAGCTTTTTACTACTTTTTAGTAGCAAATGATCCACCATAGTTACCAGCGCGATGGGTCACTCTGCAATGTTAATAAATAAATAATATAAATAAATTTATATTTGTAAGTCGAATGTAATAAATGGTACAAAGCTTTACAACCCCGGTATTCATTTAAAAATCAATGTTGTAACACAAAGATTGGAAATAACAAGAAAAGCAATTCTGAAAAATAAAAATACGTAAACACCAAACGCTCATTTAATTACATATGGTTGATGCTCCTGAGACAGACTGAGTCTCACATTTATCACGATAATCATGTAGGTGGAAGCAATGAATTAAAATTAGTACCAACGCCGGGATTCAAACCCAGGTGTCGTGCTTAGTAGGCAGATGCGCTAGCCATCACAACACACAGATACTCTTGTGATAACCGCGGTATCAGTGTGGCGTAACTGTTAGCACATCTGCCTAGTAAGTAGGACACCTGGGTTCAAACCCCGGCATTGGTACTAATTTCAATTTATTTCTTTGGCCGACATTATTATCGTTGGTAAATTAACTGTTAGAAATTATTCTCTGAAAGTCTTTATCTGATGTGTCCTTATATGAAAATGATCTATGGACTATAAAATGTTAAGACAAGGATAAAAAGTGCTTTTGAGATCTGGTGTTTGATTAGAACGCTGAATAAGAGATGGGTGTATTGCGTAACTAGATGTGCAGATTCTATTCTAGGCTGAAAGAGGGGATTGGTTGATAGGATACATTCTGAGGTATCGAGAAATTGTCAGTTAAGCAGTGGAGGCAATTGTAGAGGGAGACCAAGGCTTGACAACAGCAAACAGGTTCAAATGTTTATGGGTGGCAGTGGTTATGCAGTTATGGAGGGGAGCAAATTGCACAGAGTAGTTTAGTGTGGAGATCTGCATCAAAAGTCTTGAGACTGAAAAACATAATAGAAAACTAGCAGTTAACCTAGTGCTCGCAACACGCTGTGCGCCACGTCTGCTAGTTAGCGTGTAGAAACGCCATTTAAACGTTCGCTTTCTTCTGCAGGTACGCAATATGAGCAATGTACACGTCACGATAGTGCAGCTAGCGATACGTGGGAGCCCAGAGGTTGTCAGGTCAGTCGGTGCAGGCGCCGACGCCGGCGGACCTATTTTTAATCAGTTGACGCAGGTGCAGTGTTGACACTGTGCAGCGGATGTGGGGCAGCGCCAGTGGCGCACACACGGCTCTTGTTGCTATCAGCCAGGTGAACCGTGCTGGAGTGCAAGGGTGCTTCCCTACTGGCATCTTGGGACCGGACTCTCGGACCTCCATACTGCTGCAATGTGCGAAGGAAAGAAGACTAGGGCTCAACTTCCTGTCGACTACGAGGTGTTAGAGAGTACAAGCTCGGCTTGGGGAAGGATAGGGAGGAAATGTCTGTGTACAGTATGTGTGAACTCCTAAAGGGACCAAACTGCTGAGATCTCCGGTCCTCAGACTTACACACTACTTAAACTAACTTATGCCAAGAACAACACACACACACAAACACCCATGCCCGAGAGAGGACTCGAACCTCCGGCGGGAGTGGCCGCGCAATCCGTGACATGGCGCCTCTAACCGAGCGGCCAATCCGCGCGGCTAGGGAGGAAATCAGCCATGTTCTTCCCAAAGCAACAGTCCCGTTTGCCTCAAATCATTAAGGAAAGTCAAGGAAAATCTAAATGAAGATGGCAGGGCAAAGATCTGAACAGCCGTCCGTCCGAGTGCGGGTATATTTTCTTAACAATGAGAAGTCGGCTCTGCAATGTCTGCTGCTACTGGATAGTCTGAACGAATTCTTTCTGTAGGAGCCGTGAGATTCGCGCAGAAATGGCCTCATCCAAATACATTCTCCAACTTGCGCGCTCTTCACCGAAATTTCCCAGCACATTTAAAATTCTTCTTCTAAATCTACATTCACAAACATACTCTGCAAGTCACCGTACGATGCATGGCTGAGGGTACGCTGTATCACCACTAGTCATTTCCTCTCATATTCCATACGAAAACAGAGCAAGGAGAAACTACTGCCTCCGTTTCTCTAATTTCTCGTATCTTATCTTTATGGTCCTTAGTCGAAGTGTATGTTGGCCGCAATAGAATCATTCTGCAGTCAGCTTCAAATGCTGGTTCTCTAAATTTTCTCAATAGCATTTCTGTGAAAGGACGTCGCTTTAACTCCCATTTGAGTTCCCGATGCATCTAAACAAATCTAGCCACGCTCCTCTGAACTGCTTCGTTGTCTTTCTTCAATCCGACCTGGTACGGGTCCCAAACACTCGAGCAGTACTCGAGAATAGGGTGCACTAGCGTCCTATGTGTGGTCTCCCTTACAGAAGAACCACAGTTTACCAATACTCTCTCAATAGACCGAAGTCGGCCATTCGCCTTCCCGTCAACCATCCTCACACCGTCGTTCCATTTCATATCGCTCTGCAACATTGCCCAGATATTTAAATTACGTGACTTTGTCAAGCAGGACACTACTACTGCTGTATCCGAACATTACGGGTTTGTTTTTCCTATTCAGCGTCATTACCTTACATTTTTTCTACATTTAGAGCTAGCCGCCATTTTTCACACCAACTAGAGATTTAATCTTTATTGATCCATTATGGACTGTGGGACAACGGCTGGCATGTATTTCTTGATGCAATAATTTACCAACAGCTGTATGTATTGTAGAAATTTCTTTTATGAACTACTTATGTGCCAACAGTTTCGGCATTACACTGATGCCATCTTCAGGCCCCACACGTCATAGTCATAAAATCGCTATACACGGAAGGAGCCATATAACTGGATCCGTGAATCAAATCGCTATGAAACAGCTCTTGGTGGCCAGGCGACACAGACTGGGGCGGTTTGCAAGAAACTAGAGATTTTGTCTAAGTCACCTTGTCATATTCTCCTTCAGTCACTCAACGTCGACATCTTGCCGTTCACCGCAGCATCATCCGCAAAAAACAGCAGATTGCTGCCTACCCTGTCCGGCAGATGTATATAAAAAATAATAATGGTCCTACCACACTTCCCTGGGGCACACGTGACGATACCCTTGTATCTGATGAACACTCGTCGTCGTGTACAGCACAGTGGGATCTATTACTCAGGAAGTGCTCGAGTCACTCACATATCTAGGAACCTATTCCCTACGCTCGTACGTTCGTTAACAGTTTGCACTGGGGGAACCGTGCCAAATGCTTTCCGGTACTCTAGAATTATGAAGTCTGCCTGTTTCCCTTCATACATATTTCACAGTATATTATGTGACAAAAGAGCTAGTTGAGTATCGCAGGAGAGATGCTTCCTAAAACACTGTTGATTTGTGGACGTAAGCTTCTCGGCCTCGAGAACGTTTGCTGTATTATAACTGAGAATATGTTCAAGGATTCTGTAGCAAATGGATGTTGGAGATATTGGTCTGTAATTTTGTGGGCTCATTATTTTATATATAGGAGTCACCTGCGCTTTTTTTCCAGTCGCTTGGGACTTTGCAGTAGGGAGACAGCTTCACGATAAATGCAAGCTATGTAAGGGGCCAGTGCCGTGCAACACTCTTTGTAAAACTAAACTGGGATTCCGTTCTAACCTGGCGACTTATTTGTTTTCTTCTTGTTGTTGTTCTTCTTCCGCCATTATCTGTCCACTGATGATTTAAAGCCTCTTGCATATTCTTCGACTTCACTCGAAGCAGTGGTAGCAAACAGCACGGGCCTCCAGCAGTCCTCATCAAGCCTTCCCTTCTCGGACAATGGACTGCCTCTTTTGAGTCTCCAAGGCCTCCAACGGAAGAAAGATCTCATTGTTTCATCTCTGGGAGCTTTGCCTCTCTACATTGTCAGAAAAATGCCATTTCAACCCGGTGTTCAGACAGAGAGAATTGTTATTTGCCATACCAAATAACGGTTACTATACCAGAATCACGAAGAAGCGGTACAGGAAATGTTATTTCCAATAAGCATGCCAGAATATGGGAAACGAGAAGGCCGAACAACTGGCAAAAACCGTAGCAAAGCATTCCATCTGGCGATCTAATTGCTGTAGTCTGATTCATGGTCAGAACGAACGGACCATTGTGTGGAAGACTGAAGATCTGCACAAGAGAATACACCTTCGTATACGGAAGACACAATGCTACGCTGAAATGTGCGATATAAAATGTAGATTCACTGGCAAAGGAGCCAAAGAGTGTTACTTAGTTATCATTATCAGAATGAATTTCAACTAGAGCTGCTACCGACACTAGCTCCATATACCTAGTTCGCGTCGTACTAACAGCACATTACGACAGGTGAAATCAAGGACATCAACCAAATATTCGTATACTCTGAATATCATACACACAGAAAGGAATCCAATTGAGTGCTTACAGAGATGTTTAAATGGAACAAGAGATTCCCTCCATTGTGTCGATAGTCACGGAAACTGTGATATACACATGTATAAATTGCTCGTGGAATTCCTGTTAAAAGTTGGCTTTACATTGTAGTCTGACTGTGCGTGCGTGCGTGTGTGTTTGTGTTAGCGCGCGAGCGCACGCGCGCATGTGTGTTTGTGTGTGTGTATGTGAGTGCGTACATGTGTGTGCGCCCATGTGGGTGTGGATGTGGGTATACAGGGTGTTACAAAAAGGTACGGCCAAACTTTCAGGAAACATTCCTCACACACAAAGAAAGAAAATATGTTATGTGGACATGTGTCCGGAAACGCTTACTTTCCATGTTACAGCTCATTTTATTACTTCTCTTCAAGTCACATTAATCATGGAGTGGAAACACACAGCAACAGAACGTACCAGCGTGACTTCAAGCACGTTGTTACAGGAAATGTTCAAAATGTCCTCCGTTAGTGAGGATACATGCATCCACCCTCTGTCGCATGGAATCCCTGATGCGCTGATGCAGCCCTGGAGATTGGCGTATTGTATCACAGCCGTCCACAATACGAGCAAGAAGAGTCTCTACATTTGGTACCGGGGTTGCGTAGACAAGAGCTTTCAAATGCCCCCATAAATGAAAGTCGAGAGGGTTGAGGTCAGGAGAGCGTGGAGGCCATGGAATTGGTCCGCCTCTACCAATCCATCGGTCACCGAATCTGTTGTTGAGAAGCGTACGAACACTTCGACTGAAATGTGCAGGAGCTCAATCTTGCATGAACCACATGTTGTGCCGTTGTTGTAAAGGCACATGTTCTAGCAGCACAGGTAGAGTATCCCGTATGAAATCATGATAACGTGCTCCATTGAGCGTAGGTGGAAGAACATACTAACGAAACTAAAATGAGCTCTAACATGGAAATTAACCGTTTCCCGACACATGTCCACATAACATATTTTCTTTATTTGTGTGTGAGGAATGTTTCCTGAAAGTTTGGCCGTACCTTTTTGTAACACGCTGTATATTGTGCTTTGCTTGTTTAGAAACTAGTTTGTTAATCTAGGAGTCAGAGACATTTTGGCCACTGTACTCTTGGAAGTGGTATCAGGCAAATTTGCGTTTGAAATCACTCATTAATCTGTGGAAAACGAGAGCTGATACCTTCAACGAAAAGACAGACTTATAAAACTGAACGGTCTGTATTCGCGTACGGCGATACCAACAGCGAGAAAAGCTATATCTAGAGCATTTGTTACCGATGATCCGCTTCTGATAATTTCGTTACAGATCTTTCCCACCATCAGCCTCTCCAATACTTTTTGTGCTCACTATAATCTGCGGGCACTTGTCCTTGTCAGAGCCAATATTTCCATACAGTGTTTTAATTCTGGGAGCATACAGGCCTCGCAGACTTGTTTTTAGGCCCATTAGAACATCGCTGTCGTTCAGGATGAACTGAAATTTTCCGAGTGCTGCTCAACCAATCTTATTCTTCGTATGAGTTCTGCCTTTTGGTTGGCTTAACCTAACTGAATTTTATGGCTGAACTAGACGTTTCTGGGGACGACTATCATAGCTTCATGCTTAGTTGCTAACTTGTTTGAACAGACTGAGAGCATACTCTTAAATTTGAAACACTTGTATAAATAGGAATAGTTTACTGATTTAACTCTATGTTTCTACAGCCTGTGTCGAGTCTTGATCACGCCGCCGCTCAGTTCTCTCTGCCCCTCATAAGACAGTACTGCAATGGAGACACTTAACTACATACCGTTAATGATTTATTACGTAACTAGTGCAATTATTTTCCTTCAAAAAGGCCCACAGTTGTCCTCAAGAATATGGATGGACGCCTTTAGTGTTTTTCCTTCGAGTGCCACGAATCGACAACATTCCTTGATGATGTATTTGGAGTCATGCTCGGTTATATGGTGGTATATATCCTTTGACTGACATACACTACCCAGCCACGATATTTTGCTTTTGGTTGTTACCGGAAACACGTTGTGACGTAACGATAAACAAGTCTAGCGATGGTTAAGGAATAATGATCGCACTGTCAACGCTTTCGGGCCAGTTAGGCCTGTACTATCACCCCCGATTACGCTTTGAGTCGTGATGAGTCGACAGAAGCGCCCTCACTCGTTGGTATAACAACATTCTGTTCGAGTAATACAAGGCAACTTGGAGCACACAAACAAATGAGGTTGGCGTTTTGTCACCGAACCCACATACCCCGTGACTTCAAACATCACATAGAGGAAGCTTGTCTCTCCGTGACAGCAACAAACTTTTATCTCGTTCGCAGGTCGCCTAGGAGGGGCATCGGTTTGAGCATCCAGGAAAATGGACACTCGTCTGAACACCTCACTTATATGAACATTCCGTTACCAATTACGTAGAGAGTATCTCTCCCTAAAGCTTCGAACTTTTCTAGCTCCCTAACTAAAATTGGTTGAATTTTAAACAAAATAGGTTTGTATACATATGGCTTAACAACATCAGCTACTTGATAGAAAAATTTAAAATTTTATTTTAAAAATATGTAATTCGTTGTTGTAAATGTCTGGACAATAACTAAATAATTATGTTCGTAATTCCGCAGAGAGAGTACCATTTCTTACGTTTAGAGATCTAAACAAGTATTCCTTTCACTTATTATTTTGGGTATTATCTGATCAAAACTATATGGACACCTATTAGTGGACATTAATATGCGTTGAACTCTGCTCGGGACACTCGTAGTGAAGTGTCTGAATGTCTCTCGAGGAATGGCTGTTCATTAGTCCTCAAGAGGCGACACAAGACAAGGTAGGGATTTGTACGCTGGGGTCTGGAGCGAAGCCGACATTCTGACGCATCCCAATGCTGTTCCATGGGTTTCAGATCGGGACTCTGGGCAAGCCTATCCATTTCAGATATGTAATTGTCTACAAAGCACTGCCACACAGACGCTGCTTTATGACAAGGTGCATTGTCGTGCTAGTACAAACTATTATTGTCTCCGAAATGTTGTTCTACCGTATGCAGTTTAGAATGCTGCAAAATGTGTCCATTGCATCCGCATTTAGCGTTTTCTTAAGCGCTTTAAGGGGACCACAGCCTTACCATGAGAAACACTTCCATGCCGTAACACCATTTACTCAGAACTGTTGACACTACATATGATGGCAGGTAACACTCTCCAGGCATTCGTCAAACCCATATCATTTCATCTGGCTGCCACAGCGTACAGCCTGATTCATTACTCCAAATCACTAGATTCCAGTTATCCTTTGTCCAGTGGTGTCGCTCTGTGCACCACCTCAACTGTCACTTAGCACTGGCAACAGAAATGAGTCACTTATAAGGAACTGTTCGACCATTGCTCCCCATTCGTTTTGATTCCTTACACAAAGTCATTGTACGAGCTGGACTGCTGGAACAACTTTGGAAATGGTGAGTGATTCCTTCCGCCGATTTCATGCAGCCCTCAATGGTCTGGTCTTAGTTTGGCTGTCGTTGTTGCTCCCTTCTTCCACTTCAGAATCATATGACCAAGAGACGACTGGGGCAGCTTTAGAAGGGTTGAAATATGTCTTGTGGGTGTGTTACTCTGGTGACATCAAGTGACTAGTCCACGTTCTAAGCCACTGGGTATCCTAACCGACCCACTCTGCTATTACTGCTAGTCGTCAATTCCACAATGGATAGGGGTGTCCCGATACTTTTGGTCCGCAGCTCGTGGTCTAGTGGCCAGCATCTCTGCCTCTGGATCACGGGGTCCCGGGTTCGATTCTCGGCAAGGGTTGGGGATTTTCTCTGCCCGGGAACTGGGCGTTTGTGTTGTCCTCGTCATTTCATCATCGTCATCATTTGTCAAAGTGGCTAATACTGGATTGTGTGAAGATTAGGACTTTGTGCAGGCGGTGACGACTGCGCAATTGCGCGCCCCACAAACCAACCATCATCACAAACCAACCGATACTTTTGATCAGTTAGTCTAAGCAACAGAGGAAAACTTATTGTCTTAAACACCCTGTACACGGAAACATTCAATGTACACTGATGAGCCAAAACATCTGCTTAATAGCTTCTTTGAACGTCTTTGAAACGAAATATATCACTGATTCTGCTTATCGGAGATCCGAAAGTTTGTTGGTAGGTCTGTGAAGGTATTTCGCATTAGATGTCCATGCACAAGTCATGTAATTCGCGTAAATAATGGGCCGCTGATTTGCGTACGCGGTGATGGCATCCGATTGCGACCAAGATGGGTTCCATAGGATTTACACCAGGCGAATTTGTTCGCCGACTCACCAACGTGATATATCAATAATGCTCCTCAAACGACTGTAGCTCGGTTCTAGCCCCAAGACACTGACAACTGTAGTGCTGAAAGATGACATTGCTGACGGGAAAGACATCACGCATGAAGGGATGCAGGTGGTTCGCAGCTCTCAACGTGTCTTCCATTTCTATCAAAGGTCCCATACAAACGTAAGAGAATATCTCCCATAGCATAATACTGCTCCCACCAGCTTGCGTCCTGGTGCGCTGCACGTTTAGAGCCGCTGTTCACCTCGATCATGGTGTTTGTGTAGTCGACCTAATGTAGCAAAAATGCCTCACCCGAAGAGCTGACACATTTCCATAAATCGACTATCGAATCCCTTTAGTCCCGTGCCCAGTGCAATCGTAATTGACAATGTCGTTAGATCAACACGTGTACACGTAGGTGTGGTGTGCTCCGGATCTCCATGTTCAAAAGTGTACGATGAACGGCGTGCTGCTAAACACTTGTGCGGGCACCAGCCCTTTTGGCAGAGATCCCACAGATCACCATCTATCCTACTTTACAAAGCAGAGAAGCCTCCAAACCCCACGTTGTTCATATGTTCAAATGTGTGTGGAATCTTATGGGACTTAACTGCTAAGGTCATCAGCCCCTAAGCCTCCACACTACTTAACCTAAATTATCCTAAGGACAAACACACACATCCATGCCCGAAGGAGGACTCAAACCTACGCCGGGACCAGCCCACACACTGAGTGAAGAGTCGTGAACGTCTAACCATTTACCGCCTAGTGGTAGTTTCACTGTCCTTCTACGTCTTTCCGTAGATGCTCATAACAGTAGCATGTGAACATTCGACCAGTTTCTCGGGACACTCGTTCACAGGCTCTACGTAATAATGGCCTGCCTTTATCCAAATGGGTTATCTCAATGAATTTCCCCATCTGCAGTCCGTATTCACTAGGGTGATGCCCCGCCAGTGTCTGCTCCGCTTACATCCGTTACGTACCGCGTCACGCCACCAGGCAGCATCCAATCTCGCGGTGGGCAGTGGTCATAGTGTTTTGGCTGATCAGTGTACATGAGGAGTGCGAAAAGAATGAATAACTCTCTGCTGGCCTGAAGTTGGACATTTTTACCCTCCTCGACTCGAGGCCGTTGCGCAGTGGTTAGCACACTGGCCTCGCATTCGGGAGGACGACGGTTCAATCCCGCGTCTAGCCATCATGATTTAGGTTTTCCGTGATTTCCCTAAATCGCTTCAGGCAAATGTCAGGATGGTTCCTTTGACAGGGCACAGCCGACTTCCTTCCCCGTCTTTCTCTAATCCAATGAGACCAATGACCTCGCAGTTTGGTCTCTTTCCCCAAACAACCCAACCCACCCCAACCCTCGAGGCCGTTCCTGTCTTCTACCCGACTTTCTGGTATAGCACCGCGACTGAGAGGCAGCCTCGTGGCGGCAGTGATCAGGTGATGTCAAGGAGAAGGCGGCTGGCACTCGTTGGCCGTCTGAAGGCGCCGTGCAAGGGCGGGGTGGCCAGGACTGGTATTTCTGAGCGCCTCCTGGCCGTTGGCCAGCTGCGGCGCGGCATCGCTTCCCGTGACGCAGGCCACGCCGCGGCTAGCCCGGGTAGCCATCCTCGCGGTAAACAAGCGGGGTATACTATACGAGAGATGCTGCTACCAGCTCACGCAACTCGTCCGGAAGGGCGGTTTCGCGCTGTCTGCAAATCGTCGGCCACCCGTCTGTGCGTATATCACACTTTTTCGACCTGGGCAAAGCTCCGGTTTAGTTATCACCGTTGGTCCCTCTCCGTCCGCCGTCCCGCTGTCGCGTGCTGCGGCGTCGCCGGATGGCGCAGTAAATATTTTCGATGTGCAGGCGACGGGATAATATTGGAACTGTGGCGATCTAGGCCCACGACCCGGATTTCGCGCGGAGGTGCTCGTTGCGCCACCGAGAGAGTTCTTCTGGCTGCTTCACTCTCTATTTGTAACTGTGTGTTCCGTCTTCTTCTTTTCTTGTCTTCCTCTTTTTTTCTTTCTCTCGAGTCTGGATTGTGGCGGGACTACGGCCAGCTGTCTTCTCCACTCGACCCAATTTCCCACGATTTATCGCAGGATTCACCCGTGCTAAGAACGCCAAAAAGTGAGTGCTCTGCTTTCTAAGAAAGGCCTACAGTAAGGAAAATTAAAAATTCTCTCTCCCCACCACTCAGAGAACCGAAGACATGTCACTGAATCCTTCGATTCGAATTTCACCTAGCTAATTACGAGCGGCGTTCAATAAGTTACACATCACATTTTTTTCTCCGCCAGTTTCGGTTGAAAAATATGGGGCCTCTATAGATTCATGAAGCTCTGATAAGTACCGGCGCTAGGCATAGCCTGTAACGGGGATCATTTCAAGTTGTCACTGAATTTGTTTTGTCAGAAACCCAGAGTATGGCATATATTCATAGGCGCCTGCAGAATGTCTAAAAAGAGCTGGCAGTGAACAAAAGCACGGTGAGTTGTGGGTTCCATTCGGTCGTATACAGCGGTGATTCCTGCAAAGTTGGGACGTGCGGACACTCTCATTCGAGCTAATTGATGGATCACAATGAAATACTGTGCTCCCATCTGGACGTCTATGCTGGTAGTTCTGACGTCCTCGTCTGTCAGTTGGTATTCTCAAAGCTGTATGCCCGCTGGATTCTTCGCCGTCTAACAGAAGCCCATAAAAAGTAACGAAGGACCATATGTGCGGAACGCACGCCGCGGGAAGCACCACGTGGGTGATAGTAAGATTGCTGATGCTGCAAGACCTTGCCTCCGACGTCGACCATTAGAGTGCTCCGGGCTGGCATAAAGGCCCTCCTAGTATGGTAGTACTATCGCTTTCAATGGAGATTAGAAAAACAGGGTTTTTTAGCCAAAAGAGTGGGGAATAATATCATTCCTTGGAATCCTGAATACAACCTAACTACTTTCAGAAAAAAAAGTTGCATTACTTATTTAACGCCCATCGTATTATCTGTAATGGCTGCTTCTGCAATTATTATCTGCATAATTATTCCTTGCTACAGAAGAATGCTGAAGATTAGATGGATAGATGACATAACTAATGAGGATGTATTGAATAGAATTGGGGAGAAGAGGAGTTTGTGGCACAACTTGACTAGAAGAAGGGACCGGTTGGTAGGACATGTTCTGAGGCATCAAGGGATCACCAATGTAGTATTGGTAGGCAGCGTGGACGGGAGAAAATCGTAGAGGGAGACCAAGAGATGAATACACTAAGCAGATTCAGAAGGACGCAGGCTGCAACATGTACTGGGATATGAAGCAGCATGCACACGATAGAGTAGCATGGAGAGCTGCATCAACCAGTCTCAGTACTGAAGACCACAACAGCAACGACAACAACAACAATTATTCCTTTTTTAAAAAAATTACATATTATCAAATGTAAGTACGCGGTCTTTGTAAATACATATATATATATATATATATATATATATATATATATATATATATATATATATATATATATATATATATATATAATATTCACCTTACAAGTTTCAGCAAATAGCTGCAGCTATGAGGATTCATAAAATCCACTGTAAGACCGTGTAAACACATATAACAAGAATAGTTAGGTACGGGGACATCATGATGTTAACTAAAATATTTCAATGAATGTACAGTGCATTGCCACATGGTAAGAGATACTGAAATTAAAATGTCGCCCTTTACTTTAATATCACTCCCTAGGAGAGACGTAAAATATGGAAGGGAGCAGATACAGCGTACTATCTGAAAGATTTAAAATTTATATTTTAAAAGCATTAACAGCAGCACAGATTATACGCACGTAATTAGTCTCCTTTTTTCCGTATTGCTTTTGTGTGTCTATGTGTCAAAGAGATATTTGGCTCCTTGTGCAAGTTTTTAAGCCTCTTAAAAAATATGTCATAATACATCATGTTGTTTATTCGTGTTTTAGTAACTATCTAGAATAATTTTAATTAGCTGAGTCCTGCGAAAGGAAATTTCGATACGGCACTCCGACACCAAGTCATGTCTTTATTATTATTTTTCTTTTTTGTAAATGTTTGAAAGACTCTAATACTCAGAATCTTGTTTCTTCGTCTGCCTATCTCTTCCGTTTGTTTTCGATTTAATCTTCTATCCACGGAGAGTAAAATCGTGATTTTTGGTTTGACGAATCTACAGCTTTAATTTCGGTGGTTTTCAGCTCAGTTTAAGCTTCTCGTCATATCGCTACATTCCAATAGTGGAAGGCTGTAATACCATTCGCATGAAGTTATGGAGTGAAAAGAGATTACCATGAATATCAGCACCCGTTACGAGAAAAGAAAGGAACAGCTCACTTGATGGTCTGTTCAAAGTAACTCGTAACTCTGCGATGGCAAGAGGTGGACTGCACTCTGTTGGCAGATCTTTATGTTCTCATCTACCAAAGGCGTTATTGGATTTAAGTAGGGAAGCGGATGTAGATAACACAGCAATTTGATAGCGATTAATTTTATCTCCTTCAAATCAAAGCAGTTATTTTATATTCAAGTAACTCCTTAATTTATTGTCTTCATGAAGTTTAGTGCACTCATTTCGAGTCCTGTTAAGTGCAAGGTGGAGACTATAACTGGTTTCTCTTGCGCGACAGTCATTCCTTACCAAGATACGGGGTGGGAGATCTACGTTGTTCATTGTACTGAACATAATGTTTTGCCCTGACTTTTGTATGAGACTTTGAACGATATGAATAGCACAATGCCTCATTTTGAAACCGAGAGTTCTGTTTCACTAAATATTCTCATTGAGGAGCTATAAATAAATTGTTGTCATCCAAGTTTCGTAAGGCTCGTAGATAATGGGCAGTTATTGTGAGTTCCACATAATTGGACTTGATCTATTGATGGCTATGATTCTCACGACAGAGTTTACATTTCTTAAACATATCATAATCTTAATCTATGACTAGGTAGGCTAGAAGAATTTGGGATGTAAAGAAGGTTTGGTTGCAAGTCAATTGAAAAATCAATAAAGAAACTAACCAATAGCAAATGTCTGAAGAAAAGAACATTTGAAAGGCGTTTTAATACATCGTGTGATATTCAACGATTTTGCAGGACACTTACTTTTTTCTCCTCTGCTACCTTCACTACTTGATCTCTCAGAGGAGTTATTCAGTCAACCGTCATTCTCCATAGCCGAGTAACATTTTTCTTCGTTGCTGTACATTGTACTGATGCAAGCCTTCAACTGAGGACTATTGATTGAATGACCGGTGTGCACTTTCCTTCTGTTTCCATTTGTTTAGTGTCAGCTTCAGCAAGTGGACACGTTATGCTACACCGGTTGGGTACTGTGCAAGACAGTCAAAGTCATTTGTGCCTTAAGATATTACCAGTCAGACATCTTTGGATAGGTCTTGAGCAGAAAATTGTATTACGAAACAAAAAATTAAGGGTACTATTTAAAAAGACTTGCTCTTCACATCTTCGGAACGAACGAAACTACAAAACGGCTATCATGGTCGCTAAACAACTTTTTGTTGATGTATTTTTTTATATTGCTTCTGGAGTAAAAGTTCTTTTAAGGTGGTCAAGGTAAATGAGATACCATGTAAATGAGATATAACAAGATACAACTGGATACAGCGTGAATCTTACAGTCAACTAGTTGTACGTTAAAAGTCGTCCGAGGTATATACTCGAGAAAAGTTAACATTGATGTTGAAGGCAGCATTCCTCCTTGCTGTGTTTTGGAACAATTACCGTCACTTCGGTCTCTAATGGCCCTGCCATCGACGGGACGCTAATGCCTAAACTAGATGTATTACAGCCATTATGAGAGTGGTACTCACCTGACTGTGCAGTCTTCTCTTCCTGCAGACGCGAATCCATCTTGGCCAACAAGTGCAGCGTCTGCAGGCGCTTTCTGACGCGGGTTATCATGCCCATCTGAAACATAAGTGTCCTAGTTCACAGAAAATGGTACAGAATATGAGGCAGTATTCATATCACAGCTAATGCAGCACCTTAGTCATAGTTGCTTACGCATTAAAAAACAGAGAAGTATTTGTAAGAGAATTTGTTTAAACATACAAGAAAAACAACCTACGGAAAGCGAAATGGTCCAGTGGCCGTTCAGTGGCAGTGAGCCAGCGCTGAAATCACATAACCTTGATGCGATTCATAGTATACCATCTACAAACAGCTGACCCCACACTAGGTGGCTATGTGCTGTTACTACCGCTTTGTGGCCGTAGGGGGAATTCGTATAGAGCACAACTCCACGTCGAGAGGTCACCAGCAATTTTTGCGATTGATCGTGAATTTAAATATAAAATTCGAATCTGAAAAAACTCTTTTAACACATATGTTTCATTGGCGCTATGTTTCGACGTGTCTGACACAATCATCACGATTTTACGTTCTTAGTAAGAATGAAAATCCGCTTCCGCTCGTTGCACCATAGGGTCAAAATGTCTTACCGTTTCCATCAGTCTTCGAACTGTGACAGTCGCTCACAATTCCAGAGAGTTGTGTCATGTTACGATGTTCTGAAGTTGTCCAAAGTCTGCACGCTAATCCTAATATCTCAGTGCAATTTTCTAAAGGATACTGTAACATAGTTGCTGAAAGTAACAGCATGTTACTGCCTTCATTAATATTTAAATATTTTCAAAGACAACCTAAAAAGAATTTGTATGAGCTGTGCTTAAATTATTTTATAGTTTTTATGAACGTTACTTCAATTTCGTATCACAATTGAAACAAAAATAGCTAAAATGGTGACACAAAGATTAGAAGGACACATTCCCCTAGACGCGGCTCAGTACTACAAGGTACGTTGTGGAGCTACATGTTACTGAAAGGGAGAACGTCCCATTGTAGTAAGTTCCCGGTCACTATAACTGAATGGATGACGTGGGACTCCCGACACCTCATGGCCGGCTCTTGATTGGCTGTGGCGGCCAACACGCAGCATGCCTTTCTGAGTCTGCTGTTAATTGGTGGGGGAAAAGAGCTGCAGTCTCACACGCTGTCAGAAATGTGAAACACGTGTAATTCTGTCAGAGTGAGAACATGAAACTGCTTTTGAGACGTGTGAGCTAAATAACCAGTCCACAAAAAGAGTTGCCTAGAAACCTTATCGTGAAGTCCGTGGTGTATCAAGAGTAAACGACTGTTGTTTTGCATTTACTTGCATCTCCGTATCCTTTCAAGCAAAGTAGTAACTCTGGAGTACTCGCAGATGAACATTTTAGCATGGAAAGCTATAAACATTAAATTTCAAGAACCAAAGTCTGTGATCCCAGTAGGATCAAAAATCATTCAAACTGCAGCATTTCTTTACAGAGACAAAGTGTTTAAATTCGATCACCTACCATAAACATCTCACAACTATCATTGTGGTTATTTAATGAATATGTTATATATCGCTGAAAAACCTATAATACGTTTTTATATTGCTGAAAAATTGAAACACGCTGTCACCTGGAGGTACAAATCTTATTTATAGTAGCGATGATGGACTGTATATTACGACACTCTACAGCTTCTAAATCACCACAACTTTTATTAGTCCTCCGTATAAACAGTTGTATAGCTAAAATATTCAAATTTTAAATATTAAGGAGGGGGTTATGTGGAGTATTTCCTTGTTTCACTGGCAAGCAAAGGCGTGCAACAAGTGAATGCCTTACCTGAAATCCATTGACTCCATTCACATTAAGAGTGACATTTCCGAGCGTAGTCGACTTTACGTGTCGAGCAATAGGCTGAAGGCGGTCACAAAGAGTGGACAATATCCAGACGCGTTTAACGAAATGTTGTCTCTCAGTTCTTTACCGAAAATAAGGCAGATCGCGCGACGGCCGTTCACGCGCAATAGATGTGTTTGCTCGTATTGCTACAGCGACGGTCCCCACGTCGGAGCAAACACTGGCAGGTTCGGCCCGTGTTGTAAACAAGCCAGTCATTGCCGAGAATTGCACCACGGGAGCCTTCAACAAGTAGTGCCGCCGCTTCACATTGGGCAACTCACGACGCACTCGGGGAAGACGTTGTCGCAACCCCCAGACGTGCGCACTTCGCCAAGAGCTGCACTACAAGTTCTTGTGATTGTGACTGCTATGCTACTTCGACATCCCGCTGTTCTGACATCACTAAAACAATTAGGAATTTCGTTTAGCGTACTGCAGCAATACAATAATTACATAATTCCTCAAAGACAGAAATATCTTTCACCGTTCAATAACTGTAAACTGATTTGTCGAATCGTTTTAAAAGTTTACTTAAGCGAACGCCAACAGCAGTAAAAATGCGAATAACAAAGAGATGTTCGACTTCATGACTAACTGGAGGTGAGAAGGTCAGCAATAAATTAGAACGTGGTTACGAGAGCTATTGAACAGCGAACTATTACGTAATATTCTACGTTCGAGTTGTTAGACATAAACATGGGATAAAACTTTCTGTGGTTCAAAATGGCTCTGAGCACTATGGGACTTAACATCTATGGTCATCAGTTCCCTAGAACTACTTAAACCTAACTAACCTAAGGACAGCACGTAACACCCAGCCATCACGAGGCAGTGAAAATCTCTGACCCCGCCGGGAATCGAACCCGGGAACTCGGGCGTGGGAAGCGAGAACGCTACCGCACGACCACGAGATCCGGGCGACCTTTCTGTGTTATAAGAAGTATCTACGTTCACACTGCTGTAGCAAAAAACATTTCACAGCTCACCTTTTTTAGCGCCCACGTACCGCCGTTAGTACCCCACCCACTTTTTATAAACTCTTTTGCTGCGATAGTTTTTACATGCAAGTTCCACTTCTGCACAGGAAGTGGCAGACGCCTTGCCAACGTGCACAGTGCAGTAATGACTACCAAAACGAAAATTTTAAGGTATTCTGATGCAATTATAGTAAAAAGTAAATCTACGAATGGTACCAGCCAGAAAATTTTAGGGTAAATAAGTTACTGAACAAAAACGTGATAAAAAATATTTCTGAGCCTTTAACGTCCGTGAGTAAAGTTTGTCAGCAATTACGTTAAACTACACACAGTGTTTCGTCTGATGCAAGAAAGGAAAACAAAACTTTTCGTAGAATTCTTGATCTTTGTCATCCATGAAAAATTATTTCACTGAAGAAAAAAAATTCTAATTTCAAGCAGATGTCGAGCCTTCAGTTTGAGCCCTTCGCTATAGTAAACAAGATACAACTGAATTTTAAAATTTAAAACATCACTTTTCCTATATGGTACGAACGAGAGCTCCAGTCGTTATATTTCTATATCTGTCACGGAAAATAATCTAGAGCATAGAAAAGGGAGAAGAGCGTCATATTTTTCATTTAACAAGTGGTTATTGACCTAGCCGGTATACAGCGTTAAATTTGCAATTCCGCAAAGTGTGCCATAAATGATCCCAAAATCACTATGGAATGGCGACACCAACCTTCATTATATCGGACACAACACCACAGTTAGTACTCACCTGTAATCTGTGAAAGACTCGATCTATTAATTCCAGCAGTAAGAATGCGAGCAGTTTTTGCTAGCGTAGGCAACGACGGTCATTCAGAGACTGGCGGTGCGCGGAGTTGGCGTCGGATGCGCCACGTCGACACCGGCGCCCAACGGGGGAAGAGGAGTCGGGAAGGGCTCGGGCGTCGCGACGCCGCGCAGGCCTCTGCGTCCGCTCCCCTCCCAGCTGCCAACTCAGCTTCCGGCGTGGACGCAGCAGCACGCGTGGTCGGCGATGTTGCGTCGTCCCCAGACCTGAATACCGCGCAGACCTGGCCAGCGGGGGAGGCCGGCGGGGGCGTGTCCACTGCGCGACGGCGACCGTGCTAAGCCTTGTCCGGCCTCTTGAGTGCACCAGCCACATAAGCACACTGGACAAAAAGATAGTCACCCGCACCAGTCATCGAGCTCTTACCGTCTAATAACGCCTCTTGCTCTGAAAATGGCCTCAATTCGAGGAAGAAGGCAGTCCATAAGATGAAGCTAAGCAGTGGTTATTATTAGATTGCTACATTCCACCCAGTCTCCAAATAAATTGCCCGACAAAGAAAGTGAAACACCCCGAAGAGGGAGGAGGAAAAGAAACCTCGGTTTGTGAGTGTGTGTGGTGTTAGTTCAGCTATGGCGAAAATCGAGAACTTGGCAGCATGAGTTCACTTAACAGAATGATGTTGCACTCCGTCTGGCCTGGATGCAGGCACCGATTCGGCTGGGAAATGTGTTATAAAGTCGTCGTTTTTTCTCTTAAGGCGAGCTGACCATAGGTGTTGTAACTGGTTTTTGATATCCTGGATACCGAGTTCACATCCAAACTCTGGGTATCTTGTTGGCCATAGGAGTACCTCAACATCATACAGACACGTGCTGTGTGCGGACGAACATTGTCTTGTTGAAAAATCGCATCACGATACCGAGTTCCTACAATCGCTGCTATCTGTGACCTAAAGTCATATCCGCTCATTCCCCACACGATGACGTAAGGAGTAACACCACTATTTCTCTCCAAACTATTGGAAGAATGGAACCTCTGCCCACGTCACCGCCATACTCGCTGAAGGTCATCCACGGTAGTACAGAACTACGAGTCATCAGTGAACACAATCAGACACCATTCATCAGCACTCTATGCTTCGTGGTCACAGTTTGTTTTTTGGTGTAACGGCAGGATAAGGGGACGACATTAAAATCGTCTGGCCGTAAGTGTGGGTCCTTTGACTGCTGTGGAGATGGCTCACTAGAACTCCAAAATGGTTCAAATGGCTCTGAACACTATGGGACTTAACATCTATGGTCATCAGTCCCCTAGAACTTAGAACTACTTAAACCTAATTAAGGAGATCACACACAACCATGCCCGAGGCAGGATTCGAACCTACGACTGTAGTGGTCACGCGGCTCCAGACTGAAGCGCATAGAACCGCACGGCCACACCGGCCGGCGCTCACTGGAACTACAACATATAATTTATTACATGAATGAATAAAAAGATTTAATTAACTTGCAACAACCCTTTGCCGCAGCAGTGCTTGAATATTTACAACTTTCATTGACTATCAAAGCATCCCTTGATGCCTAGAATAACAAACAATTCTCTTCGAGTACACTGTTCAACATTTGCAAAAGTGCGTTTACATCTGTTACTTGAATAACTCCTTAGTCCAACCCGATGATGTTGACTGCTTCAGTTGAGGTCACAAACTGCATAGAACGCTTCTATGATCAACTCTATATTGACCTCTGTGCGAGAGCGCTGCTGTGCTTAGGGAGGGCATATCTTCTTCGGCCTCTCCTTTTCGTCACTGCGGGTTGCAGCGAGATCTCGCTAACGTCTGTGGAATCGACGTGCATTGTCATCTCTGGACCATGCCACATATGCATAGCACAATAAGCCTCTAATCTTCGTACATCCATTTTTAAATTGGATGATGATGCGACACAGCTGGTATAATTTTTATTAAAAATTAAACTCTTCCAGATGCACTTAAAATTTTATATTTGGCTACTAGTTTCGACGTTGCGTCAACGCCACCTTCAGGTCTGTACACCATTGATGAAATCAGTTGTGTGTGGCTGAGTACTAGAAGTCCGCGGTGAGACCAATGCGTGCTCCACATGGATGTCGGACAGTAACTAGTGTCAATAATCTTCTAGATCGGCTGTTGCTAGTCTCCGACTAATGCTGGGGGATCGCAGAGAAATTTGCAGGGAGTCCATTACTTGCACTCAGACGGCAGACACAGGTCAGAAACGGTGTACTTGAACCTTGACGACGAACAACATCAGACCACTGGCACGTCTGAATGCCCCACAAATTTGGATATTGCCCAATACGCCCATCAGGTCAAATGGAGACCATCAAGCAGACGCCTTTCAAACCCTGTCAGGTGTCGACTACGCCCCCTCACACGAGCACACATCTCCGTGTCCTTCAGAGTGATAATATCTGACGCTGCTCGGGCTCCTTGTACATCCTACCAAGTATAGTAGCACTTAACACGAACAGTGCACTCTGGTGGTCCTTCTATCAGTTACAAAGCATTTACATAACCACCGATGGCCTGTACGTGTACGAAATTACAGTGACACTCTACTGTGCATTCTGGGCACTTCACTCTTTTCGTCAGACAGTTTAGTCCCAGACATTTCCTGTGGGATGCAGGTCGAACGATTTAGCGGGCCTGTCAAGGTCGTACAGGTTGACAGAGTGTTCGTCAAACCAAGACAACACGCCTGGAACCTGTAAACACGACTGTTGTCACATTCGAGGACGTGTAATGGTCCCCAAGTGCTAGCGGATTTCGTGAATATGTGTTTCCGCGCAGTAGCGCTGAGACGATTTTATCGCTGCTTAATAGACACAGCGATTACAATGAAACATCTCTGTAATAAGATGATCTGTGTAGTTTGAAATGAACCGTACCGGCAACCTTTTTGTTCTCTCTTCTTGATCAGCCATTATCTTGTGCGGTCGCAGTTAAGTAGAGCTTCTGTCATTTGCATTCATTTTGCGTAATAATAATAATTATTATTACTTAATTTCATTTTGTTTGTAATTAAGAATAACCATACCTTTTTTCCTCAGATTTTTTTTCATGAATTTGAAAAGTAAATGCGGCTTACTTTGTGTGGGGGTGTCTGTTGGTGAATAATCGCGTATTAACGGCACCAATCAGTGTAATACGTTCGGTCTGCTTTCAAAATAGAACCTGCATATAAAATTTCACCTTTTGCAAAACGAAGTCCGATAGCTCTTAGGCGTAAATCACGTCCCAAAATTTTACTCGCCAACAGAGAATGCCGGTGGAGAAGCCTAGCTAAAAAAAAAAAATATGGTGGTAATTAAATTCCAAAATTTCAATATTTAAAAAGAAATAATAATTTCAGAACAAAATTATAATAATAGAAAAACCGCCACCATATACGGGTGTATGTGCATCATACTCACCGTCAAGTTGTAGAGGAAACGACAACACGTGGTCTTCAAAAATTTTGAAATAAACATCCTGATTCGCGTTCACAGTAATCTGAATGAGAATTCCCAAGTTACATTGAAAAAAAAATAGTATAACCATCGCTGTACTGAATTAC
The DNA here is from genome assembly GCF_023897955.1 of Schistocerca gregaria. Classification (NCBI taxonomy): domain Eukaryota; kingdom Metazoa; phylum Arthropoda; class Insecta; order Orthoptera; family Acrididae; genus Schistocerca; species Schistocerca gregaria. Next base: position 429,312,853 of record NC_064923.1, read on the forward strand.
AGCTTTCACAAAATCTGAATTAAACGGTTTACTGGGCCGTCTGTGCTCGCGATACCTCGTTTTATTTGATAAGAGGCGAAATCACAACTAGGCGGACCATAAACACGTCTCCATAGGTGTGGAGGCTATCTCCAATGAAATACTGAAAAATTGTTACCCTTTAATATTTAATGTTCTTACAAAGCGACTGTGCTTACTCGCCATCACCGCTTTAGTCTAAATTGACAGGTATGGTTTATGCAGTTCTTGGCCGAAATGAAACTGACAGAAGTGAGAGCTCCAGATGGCCAAGCGTTTAGAGAAACAAATAGCCTTTCTTTGCTTGTGCCGGGCAAGGCATGAGCCTTCTACGTCAGCGTAATTCCCAGGCAGCGGTTGGCGCAGTGGAAGTAGTACAGAACGGCAATCCGAGGATAGCAGGGTCGAGCTCCTAAAAGAGGCAACTTCTTTTATTTTCAGTTTCTACGTTACTTACACTGCAAATAAACCGAAATAATGCCCAGTATATTGTATTTATAAATATTCTCGTAAAAGAAATGAGAAGGAAAGATAAAGGAAAATTTGGGATTGCAAATAAATTTCCAGGAGGGGATGGTAAGACGTGCCCGAGAATTTCATATATAAAATTAGATACCATTATTATTTTGCAGATGATGTTTCACACCTGCTGGAGTGATATTCATCTTAAAAACACGAGAAGTAATTTTCTCGGTAACTTGCGCATTTTATAAACGCTGCAGTTTACATCGTTATTTTAAAGTTTGTACAGAAAACAACATTCTCACTGTATTCTCACAATAATTCAGAATAATTTGAGTTACTCGATCGAGGCCGGCCGCGGTGGTCTCGCGGTTCTAGGCGCTCAGTCCGGAACCGCGCGACTGCTACGGCCGCAGGTTCGAATCCTGCCCGGGGCATGGATGTGAATAATGTCCTTAGGTTAGTTAGGTTTAATTAGTTCTAAGTTCTAGGGGACTGATGACCACAGATGTAAAGTCCCATAGTGCTCAGAGCCATTTTAACCATTTTTACTAGCAAGTGAATGGGCTCCGTGGCCGGAATTATCGGTGTCCCCAACGGCCGATGGGCCGACTTTACCTGTTCAGGGAACTTATTGTTCGAGTGCTGATGGCTGCTTGCAGGTCAAAATGAAACGAATTCCTGGGCGCATTAATTAAATATCTTCTTCGCTGACGCCGTGAAGACAGTCCATTTTTGGAAATTTATTTGCAGTCTCAAAATTTCCTTTGCCTTGCTTTTCATGCCTTTGTGAATATATTAATAAAACCAGTGTACTGAGCATTATTTCCATTCATTTGCAGTAACTTAAAAATTGAAAATGAAAAATAAAGAAAAGTTTCCGCATAGAGATCGACTTCACAACCCTCGGATTACCGTACTGCTTTCCTCTGTGCAAGCCGCCTCCTGGGAACTACGTTAACATAAATGTATCGTGGGTCCTCCGACCTGCGCAAAACAACTGTTTTTTTTAAAACTCTTTCCCATCTGGAGCTCCCACTTTGCCACTTCCGTTTCTGGCAAAGCCCTGTATATATCATAAATTTGGACGAGATCGGCGAGGACAAGTAGTTGCGATCCGCTTGTTAGTCACTTTTCTAATGTATCATTAACTCAGTGCGTTTTCCCTCAAAATATGCCATTGTTATCCCCCTCTATAAAAATAGTGACTCCACAGATGCCAATAACCACTACCACTACCCAGTTTCACTCCTTATTTAATTTTCTAAAATTATTGTGAAGCTAATGTACTCCACGCTTGTCACATCCTTGTGTAGTAATAGGATACTTATCCATTCATATTCTGGATTTCAAAAGTACCAACCTTCTGCGTCAGCTATTTACACATATACTGAACACGTAGCAAAGTCTTTGAATGATAAAACATCATCAATTGAGATCTTCTGAGACTTATCGAAGGCGTTGGATTGCGTCAATTGTAATTTTCTTTAAGAGAAGTTAAGGTTTCATCAAATACGCAGTTCAGTTCTTATTTAAGTTCTTTTTTAAGAAACAGAATGTAGAAAGTTGCCTTAGGCTAATAGATTAATATAAAGAAGGACGTCATATTATCTGAATGGAGATAAGTTACAATGGTCAACTCACCGGGATCGATTCTTGCTTTATGTTAATGAATTGCCATTTTATCTGAATCAAGGGGCAGAATTAGTCATGTTTTACGTGATACTAACAGTGTTGCGGAACCGAGCAAAGAAACATCGACAGGGAAAATAGTAAATGATATTTTAGTGAAAGTTACTGGATGCTTTTGCACAAATGGGCTAGCTTTAAACATTTTTTAAAAAGTTCTTCTAGATTTTTAATCTATTCTCCCAACAAGAACATAATAAACAGGGTAGAAAATTGTAAGTTCTTAGGTGTGCATGTTCTTGAAAACTTCAACTGGAAAAACCATGTAGCTGACACGCTAAAACTATTAGGTGCGGCTACTTTTGCCATAAGAATAACTGCCAGCTACAGGAAGGATACGGAAGTCAGTAAGTTAACACATTCTCCATATTTTCATTCATTTGTGTCTTGTGTGATAATATCCGGAGTAGCTCCTCGGTCAGGTGAAAAGTACTCATTGTACAAAAGAAAGTAATTAGAATTATGTATGTTGTTTACATACATACACCTTGCACATGCCTCTATAAGCAGCTGGGAATACTAGTAACAACTTCAAAATACATTTATTCAGTTATGAAATTTTTGTTATCAGTAATCCATCTAAGTTTGATAGAGAGAGAGAGAGAGAGAGAGAGAGAGAGAGAGATTCACAAGTACAGCACTAAAAGGAAAAATGATTTCCATTACCCTACGATGAATATAACTATGCCAGATGAAGGGGTGAAATATGCGGCCATAAAACTCTTTGACAAGCTACCTATAGATATAAAATGTCTGACACACAGCAGAAATGTTTTCAGAAACTGATTAAATAGCTTTCTCCGTAACAATTCCTTATAGAAGAATGAATAATTCTTGTGTGGAGATAAATAATCAGTAAATATTACATGTAAATGGCCAGCATGCAGACACAAGTGTTCTACGTTTGTCCTGTTGACACGTCCCACATCATTACGTTTATGTTGAATTTGATCTATAAAACAAGTAACTAACACCTTTTCACCCTTACTCATTAGAAATAAATAATTAACATCTCTATTTTGTAGGTGAAGAATTATAGGTTTTAGAAACGTTCATGAGTAGGCAGAAAAGAGCAAAATTGTTTGACTATACCAACGACCGTCAATTATTATGCAGCAGTAATCAACCAGAGAACCTTAATGTGGAAAAATCCGATAAATCTTGTTGCAGGAGGCAAATTCTGGAGTGAATTCGCTACTGAGACACCAATTAAGATTTTGTATCAGTGCATTCCCTTACAGTGGATATGATCTGTGAATTCGCTCTTCTCGTTTTATCTCAACAAAGAGAGAGTGTAAACTTTTGCAACATAAATGCAACAGACGTATATATTCAATTGTTGTAATATATATGGTGTTATTATGGTCCTGTCAGAGCTTTACTTTGATCCAGCTCTCTATGTTAGTCTATCTTGTTAAGGCCTTTGTACCTTGATTAACTACTGTAACCTACATCCATCTGAATTTCTCTACTGTGATGAAGTCACGGTCTCTCTACACTATTTTTACCCTCGCTACCGAACTGACGATTCCTTAATGGCTCAGGAGGTGTCCCATCAACTGATTCCTTGTTTTAGGTAATTCGTGCTACACATGTCTTTTCTTTCTATTATGACCAGACGAAGCTACGCTGATGAGCCGAAACATTATGAACACCTACTTAATAGCTTGATTATCAGTCTTTGGTAGTACGTACATTACTGATTCTGCGTATCAGACATCCACAAGTTTGTTGGTAGGCTTGCGGAGGTATGTGGCATTAGATGTCTACGCACATGTCATGCAATTGGCGTAAATGACGTGCCGTTGATTTGTCCACGTGAGTCGCGTGCCCTCAGCGCCAGCAGCTGATATCCAACGTTGCGGTGGGCAATTGTCATAATGTTTTGGTTTATGAGTGTACAACTGTACTTCATTGTGTGTTCTTTGATCACTCTGAGAGATGGCTCATTGGAACTACAACAGATGAAATATTCGTTAACTTTCTTACATGAACTATAGCAGGAATTGCTTAATTTCATACAGTTCTTTGCCATAGGTATTCTTAATAACTTACAACTATCATTGACTATTAAAGCTTCCCTTGGTGCATACAATCACAGACTCTTCCTCTAAAGTACAATGTCCAACATTTTTTACCAAAGTGGTTATCCGTCTGAGACTTGAATAATTCTTTAGTCCTACTCGATGATGTTGACTGCTCCAGCTGATGTCAGAAATGCTTTCACACTCGGCTTTATATTGACCTCCATGTGAGGGCGCTGCTGTATTGAGAGAGAGGGCGTGTCTTCTTCGGCCTCTCCCATTCGTCGTTACTGATCGCATATATCTGTGGCATCAACGTGTGTTGCCGACTCGGGTGTGGCGCCGTGATCTTTGGACGATACCGCATTTACCAGTTCGATGCAGTACCTCTACATTAGTGGTTCGATGTAATCTGCATCTTCTTCTGCAGTTCCACATTTCAAAATTTTCGATTCTCTTCCTGTATGAACTGTTTATCGTCCACGTTTCACTTCCATTGAAGGTTTCACTGCAGACACATTCCAGTATATAATGATTTGTTCGTGTTGTTATTCGCAGTCCATAAACACCAAAAATAAAGCACTCAGAAATTACAAACTTTGTTTTAAAACCACATTGTTCTTGTAGGCGTTGCCTTAGTGGTACAGTATGTTCTTTCCTTTCTGCCAGTCGAGGCTCAACCTCCTCTGCTAGTAACAGAATAACCTTGAATTCGGCGAAGACTCTGTTTTACGACTTGTCATTTCTGCACACTGACGGGTTCCCGAGGGCATAATCCACGTTACATTTCGGACATGGTTCAACAGTCATTAGTTTAAACATCGGGAGACTCGGTTGCTATATAACATGTAGGTTACCGAACCAGTAAAATAACAAAATAAATGTGTGTATATATACTTCGTCCTGAGAACCTTTTACATACACTGTACTGAAAATGTCATGTGTGTTAGGTTGAAGCCCCCTGGTATGTGCAGAAAGAGTTATAATATAGAACTAGGTATTTCTGAGACATTGGCGTCTCTGGCGGCGCATGTGTGACGTTGTATTTTTGAGATGCTGCCAAAGCACCGCCAGGCGAGTCACGGAAAGAGAGATGGCTTTGTTGCCCGGTCGCCATTGAGTGCGCGCACAGTGCCAAAGAAACTGCCCACAGTCAGATGAAGATGACGTATCCTCAGCGATTGCGCATGTATCCAAATCTACGTGGCTATCTACAGATCAGTCGCGTTTGTTTGTCAGTACTGTTATTTGCTACATGTTTCAATGGTTTTACAATGGGGACGTAGCTACTGCTAAGTAAGGACTTTTAGACCAACTGCTTTTCTTTGTTGAGCTCTCAGCATTAATTACTTACTCAAAACCTTCAGAGACATGCACTGTAGTTTCAATAGGAATTATGCAACTTTCGTGGTGCATTCTAGATTTAACACGAATTGTGCAACTTCCGCGGATGTGTGTTAAGAATGATGCCTGGGAAGTGGAGGGCAATACCGAAGCAGCTGTTATTTAAGAAAATGTAGCTAACCCCCTTAACTAGCTAAATATGTTGCTGTGCCGAGTGTGGCATGAATTCATGTTGTTATGAATTTATTAATCGATACAGTTCTTTTCTACAGCAGTCATAGTATAAATGCCCTCTTCTTCCACAAATGACGTAAATGAGCGGCCAGTCTTGGTTGTTTTTACTTTTATAGAAGATATAGTTAGTGTTTTACCTTTGTTTGACTTTTCTTGGCCTGTGGAAATATACTTGTATTATACGATACTTGGAATTCAGTTCATAAGATTTCACGTTCCGTTAGTCTTTCTGGGAACTGTGGATGCCGTGCGTGGCAATAATAACCATGTCTTGGGTAATGCCTTCTACCCAACTTGGGTTCATTACTAATCAGTTTCCTCGAACACGGCAAGAAATAGTTTTCGAAGAACTAACAAGAGGCAATAGTTTCTAAAACTGAATGAATATCATAGCAAAGCCTGATAAAACAATGAGCGTTACCCGGTTCACCGCAGAAATTCAGGAACATTTACACACTTTTCTATAAATCAGTGCATGTTTCTACAAACGTCAACACGAAGGTCTCCCGAACACAATACCGACAGCAAGAGACGTAAATAGCCACATACCCGCAAGAAGTATGCGAGAAGAGTAAGTTTTATCATGCCAAACAAAGGCATTAATCGTGGACAAAAAGAATCTGCGCTTCTAATGTATGATTTATCCATAAGTTTACGTGCACTACTTGTCCCTTGTTAAATCAAAAGAACTGTGTGCTTTTTTCTGTAATCGGAAACTGAGCTAGCGTACCGACTTAGCGGTCTTTAAAGACTAGATTCTTTTCCGTCATAAGCCAGAAAAATGCTTCTGGGGTTAAGTGAGTCTCAAATGAGAATGTGAAGAAAGTGAGTTCGAAGTACCTTGTTCGTTTTAACCAAGACAGATATCCCAAATAACCTCGGTCAAAAACCCCAGATTGAGGTTTTTTATGTTGCCACGGCAATACTGCCTCAGTGAGAGACGTATAGGTAAGTGTATCTACCATGAGTTAGTGTATGTAATCAATTTTCACTCTGCCGCAAACTGTGCGTTGATTTGAAACTTTCTAGGAGATTGAACCAGCGTGCTGGACGGTGACGCGAAGCAGGAATCTTTTGCTTTTTCACTCAATGAACTATCCAGGCACGACGGACGATTCGCCCTCACTTCTGCCAGGAATGCTTGCCCTGGGGCAGTGCCCCATAATCTGAAGAGCATTCTGTTTACAATCTCAGGATATAGTAAATAACAGTGAAATACGCGATATAGTAGTTTCTCAAACTGCCCGTATTTTGTGTTAAGTGTTGTAAAACTACTTAAGGCGCCAGGCCTACTCGTGAGGAAATTGCAAATGATCTGGAGTAGACTTGGGTCCAACAATGTCATTTCTGTCTTAAGAAAGAGAGATAACAGTAATAATGGACAAAAACGACCTGGAAGATATAAGGATGAAAACACGGGAAATTATTATGAGAAATGGCATCCATCATCCTGAACTAGCTATTGAAAAGCTAACTATACCACATTAGAAAGTAGTCAGGCGTCTAACAGATATTGTGCAACTGCACGAAAAGCAACTCTGGAATCTGAAACGTGTTTTTAGAGCAGCAGGTCTTCAATCAAAATAGTATAGCAGCCGCAGACGTTATTAATATGACTCCATCTAACAGAAACTTCAGAGACTGCCCCAAAATCTAAGACTGAAATAATTGATACCAAGATTCTTACAAAATATCTGCACTAAGAAACACCTGAACGACACCAATCACGGCAATGTCGATTTTCAAATATTGAACCACTGATTCACGTACGAAAGTGTGATTGTACAAACTAAGAAATCGATGAGAGAGGTACTAAATCAGGTTATATCGACTAGTAACTGCCGGGAAGTGTATCCTGAAAGATCAACGAATAGATGATACCTATATGAAGCGTAGGTATCAGAAGGAGAGCATATCACACACCAGATATGGAAGTAAGACCTTGGCGTCAACGAATTTGAACAGACCAGGGTACGCTCCGCCGCACACCGTCAGGTGGCTTGCGGCGTATGGATGCAGATGTAGATGGGCCAGCAGTATCAGTTAGTGAAAGACTTTTCCCCATACTGCAGATACGATCCCCTCTCTATTGGGAAAAATTAAAATTTCCAAAACTTACTGTGACTGTAGCATAATAACCGATAAAACAATCCGTTGTAATCGACCTGACATAACAGTGGTCAATAACACTGGGCAGGTCACCTTTCTCAACGCCGTATGAAACGCCCATAATTTGATGGCCAAAAGCAAGTGTCTGGCAGACGATGTGGAAGCCATGTTCTAACAGCTATAGAAGCATGTACGAGAAAGGGAAAGATAGATACTGCGTGTAAGACAATTAAAGAGGTCTTTGGGGAAAAGAGAAGCGGTTCCGTTCATATCAAGAGCTCAGATGGCAAGCGAGTACTAAGCAACGAAGGGGAGCTAAGAGGTGGAAGGAATATTCGTATATAGTAGGGCTGGACATACTAGAAGGTATCAGATAGATTATATAATGGTAAGACAGAGATTTAGGAACCAGGTTTTAAACTGTAAGACATTTCCAGAGGCAGATGTGGACTCGGACCATAATCTATTGGTTATGAACTGTAGATTAAAACTGAAGAAACTGCAAAAAGGTGGGAATTTAAGGAGATGGGACCTGGGTAAACTGACTAAACCAGAGGTTGTACAGAGTTTCAGGGAGAGCATAAGGGAACAATTGACAGGAATGGAGGAAAAAAGTACAGTAGAAGAAGAATGGGTAGCTCTGAGGGATGAAGTAGTGAAGGCAGCAGAGGATCAAGTAGGTAAGAAGACGAGGGCTAGTAGAACTCCATGGGTAACAGAAGAAATATTGAACTTAATTGATGAAAGGAGAAAATATAAAAATGCAGTAAATGAAGCAGCAAAAGGAATACAAACGTCTCAAAATGAGATCGGCAGGAAGTGTAAAATTGCTAAACAGGGATGGCTAGAGGACAAATGTAATGATGTAGAAGCGAGTGTCAGTAGGGGTAAGATAGATACTGCTACAGAAAAATTAGAGAGACCTTTGGAGAAAAGGGAACCACTTGTATGAATATCAAGAGCTCAGATGGAAACCCAGTTCTAAGCAAAGAAGGGAAAGCAGAAAGGTGGAAGGAGTATATAGAAGGTCTATACAAGGGCGATGTACTTGAGGACAGTATTATGGAAATGGAAGAGGATGTAGATGAAGATGAAATGGGAGATACGATACTGCGTGAAGAGTTTGACAGAGCACTGAAAGACCTGGGTCGAAACAAGGCCCCGGGAGTAGACAACATTCCATTAGAAGTACTGACGGACTTCGGAGAGCCAGCCCTGACAAAACTCTACCATCTGGTCAGCAAGATGTATAAGACAGGCGCAATAACCTCAGACGTCAAGAAGAATATAATAATTCCAATCCCAAAGAAAGCAGGTATTGACAGATGTGAAAATTACCAAACTATCAGTTTAATAAGTCACAGCTACAAAATACTGACGCGAATTCTTTACAGACGAATGGAAAAACTGGTAGAAGCCGACCTCGGGGAAGATCAGTTTGGATTCCTTAGAAATGTTGGAACACGTGAGGCAATACTGACCTTACGACTTATCTTAGAAGAAAGATTAAGGAAAGCCAAATCTACGTTTCTAGCATTTGTAGACTTAGAGAAAGCTTTTGACAATGTTGACTGGAATACTCTCTTTCAAATTCTGAAGGTGGCAGGAGTAAAATACAGGGAGCGAAAGGCTATTTACAATTTGCACAGAAACCACATGGCAGTTATAAGAGTCGAGGGGTATGAAAGGGAGGCAGTGGTTGGGAAAGGAGTGAGACAGAGTTGTAGCCTCTCCCCGATGTTATTCAATCTTTATATTGAGCAAGCAGTAAGGGAAACAAAAGAGAAATTCGGAGTAGGTATTAAAATCCATAGAGCAGAAATAAAAACTTTGAGGTTCGCCGATGACATTGTAATTCTATCAGAGACAGCAAAGGACTTGGAAGAGCAGTTGAACGGAATGGACAGTGTCTTGAAAGTAGGATATAAGATGAACATCAACAAAAGCAAAACGAGGATAATGGAATGTGGACGAATTAAATCGGGTGATGCTGAGGGAATTAGATTAGGAAATTAGACACTTAAAGTAGTAAAGGAGTTTTGCTATTTCGGGAGCAAAATAACTGATGATGGTCGAAGTAGAGAAGATATAAAATGTAGACTGGCAATGGCAAGGAAAGCGTTTCTGAAGAAGAGAAATTTGTTAACATCGAGAATAGATTTAAGTGTCAGGAACTCGTTTCTGAAAGTATTTGTATGGAGTGTAGCCATGTATGGAAGTGAAACATGGAAGATAAATAGTTCGGACAAGAAGAGAATAGAAGCTTTCGAAATGTGGTGCTACAGAAGAATGCTGGAGATTAGATGGGTAGATCACATAACTAATGATGAAGTATTGAATAGAATTGAGGAGGAGAGGATTATGTGGCACAACTTGACAAAAAGAAGTGACCGGCTAGTAGGACATGTTCTGAGGCATAGAGGGATCGCAAATTTAGTATTTGAGGGCAGCGTGGAGGGTACAAATCGTAGAGGGACACCAAGAGATAAATACACTAAGCAGATTCAGAAGGATGCGGGTTACAGTAAGTACTGGGAGATGAAGAAGCTTGCACAAGATAGGGTAGCATGGAGAGCTGCAGCAAACCAGTCTCAGGACTGAAGACCACAACAACAACAGCTGGGCTACACAAGGGGAAATGAGTTTAGTAGCCACTTATAGAAACTGAAGAGAAAGTAAATGAAGATGAGATTGGAGAAATAATACTGCGAAAAGAAACTAAGCAAATTCCTTGAAGTAGATGACATTGCCTCAGAATTTTTGAAATCCTTTGGAGAGCCAGTTCACACAGAATGGAATATAAGTTTTTGCAATTTGGTGCAACAGAAGAGCCAGTGGATAGAATATCTAATTATGACGTAGTGAATCAAATCAGAGAAAAAAATTTATTGCCTGACGAAAACGAGAAGGATCTAGCAGGAAAGACCGAGTGAAGTATGGCAGTGGTTAGCACAGTGGACTCCCATTCGGGAGGACGACGGCTCAAACCAGCATCCGGCCATCCTGATTTAGATTTTCCGTCGTTTCCCTAAATCGCTTAAGCAAAATGCCTGGATGGTTCCTTCGAAAGGGCACGGCCGCTTTCCTTCTCCATCCTTCCGTAAACCGAGTTTGTGCTTTGTCTCTAATGACCTCGTTGATTCAAATGGCTCCAAGCACTACGGAACTTAAACATCTGAGGTCATCAGTCCCCAAGACTTAGAACTACTTAAACCTAACTAACCCTAAGATATCACACACATTCATGCCCGAGGCAGGATTCGAAGCTGCTACCGTAGCGGCAGCGCGGTTCCGGACTGAAGCGCCTAGAACCGCTCGGCCACAGCGGCAGGCTGACCTTGTTGTCGACGGAACCTTAAACACTAATCTCCTCTAACTCCTCCTCCTCCTGCAGAAAAAAGAGGAAGCGAAATAAATCTTCATGGGTTGAGAGGGTATATTTTGTTATTTCAGCGATTACAAAGTAGAATCTAGTTCCCAAAAAATGTAGCAGTATGAGAATACTTATAAGAATGTTGTTGCATCTCCTCTGGCCTGGATGCACGCACTGATTCGCTAAGAAAGGGTGCCATTAAGCCGTTACATCTTCTCCTGACGCAAGCTGGCGCACTGCTGTTGTAACTGGTTCTTGATATCCCGAGTGCTACCGCTGGGATGGAGCCTATGTCCAAGCTGCCCCCATGTGTTCTGTTGGGGTCAGATCTGGGGAACCTGCTAGCCACTTGTGTACATCTACATCTACATCTACATCTACATCCATACTCCGCAAGCCACCTGACGGTGTGTGGCGGAGGGTACTCTGAGTACCTCTATCGGTTCTCCCTTCTATTCCAGTCTCGTATTGGACGTGGAAAGAAGGATTGTCGGTATGCTTCTGTGTGGGCTCTAATCTCTCTGATTTTATCCTCATGGTCTCTTCGCGAGATATACGTAGGAGGGAGCAATATACTGCTTGAGTCTTCGGTGAAGGTATGTTCTCGAAACTTTAACAAAAGCCCGTACCGAGCTACTGAGCGTCTCTCCTGCAGAGTCTTCCACTGGAGTTTATCTATCATCTCCGTAACGCTTTCGCAATTACTAAATGATCCTGTAACGAAGCGCGCTGCTCTCCGTTGGATCTTCTCTATCTCTTCTATCAACTCTACCTGGTGCGGATCCCACACTGCTGAGCAGTATTCAAGCATTGGGCGAACAAGCGTACTGTAACCTACTTCCTTTGTTGTCGGATTGCATTTCCTTAGGATTCTTCCAATGAATCTCAGTCTGGCATCTGCTTTACCGACGATCAACTTTATATGATCATTCCATTTTAAATCACTCCTAATGCGTACTCCCAGATAATTTATGGAATTAACTGCTTACAGTTGCTGACCTGCTATTTTATAGCTAAATGATAAGGGACCTATCTTTCTATGTATTCGCATCACATTACACTTGTCTACATTGAGATTCAATTGCCATTCCGTGCACCATGCGTCAATTCGCTGCAGATCCTCCTGCATTTCAGTACAATTTTCCATTGTTGCAACCTCTCGATACACCACAGCATCATCTGCAAAAAGCCTCAGTGAACTTCGGATGTCATCCACCAGGTCATTCATGTATATTGTGAATAGCAACGGTCCTATGACACTCCCCTGCGGCACACCTGAAATCACTCTTACTTCGGAAGACTTCTCTCCATTGAGAATGACATGCTGCGTTCTGTTATCTAGGAACTCCTCAATCCAATCACACAATTGATCTGATAGTCCGTATGCTCTTACTTTGTTCATTAAACGACTGTGGGGAACTGTGTCAAACGCCTTGCGGAAGTCAAGAAACACGGCATCTACCTGTGAACCCGTGTCTAAGGCCCTCTGAGTCTCGTGGACGAATAGCGCTAGCTGGGTTTCACACGACCGTCTTTTTCGAAACCCATGCTGATTCCTACAGAGTAGATTTCTAGTCTTCAGAAAAGACATTATACTCGAACATAATACGTGTTCCAAAATTCTACAACTGATCGACGTTAGAGATATAGGTCTATAGTTCTGCACATCTGTTCGACGTCCTTTCTTGTAAACGGGGATGACCTGTGCCCTTTTCCAATCCTTTGGAACGCTTCGCTCTTCTAGAGACCTACGGTACACTGCTGCAAGAAGGGGGGCAAGTTCCTTCGCGTACTCTGTGTAAAATCGAACTGGTATCCCATCAGGACCAGCGGCCTGAAGCACAGTGCAGTCTTCCTCTGTGAAACAGCTTTGGAAGAAGACATTTAGTATTTCGGCCTTTAGTCTGTCATCCTCTGTTTCAGTACCATTTTGGTCACAGAGTGTCTGGACATTTTGTTTTGATCCACCTACCGCTTTGACATAGGACTAAAATTTCTTAGGATTTTCTGCCAAGTCAGTACATAGAACTTTACTTTCGAATTCATTGAAAGCCTCTCGCATAGCCCTCCTCACACTACATTTCGCTTCGCGTAATTTTTGTTTGTCTGCAAGGCTTTGGCTATGTTTATGTTTGCTGTGAAGTTCCCTTTGCTTCCGCAGCAGTTTTCTAACTCGGTTGTTGTACCACGGTGGCTCTTTCCCATCTCTTACGATCTTGCTTGGCACATACTCATCTAACGCATATTGTACCATGGTTTTGAACTTTGTCCACTGATCCTCAACACTATCTGCACTCTGTAATCTGCTTTTTGTCACTTTTGCTAAACAGAAAAATCTTCCTACCTTTTTTAATATTTCTATTTACGGCTGAAATCATCGATGCAGTAACCGCTTTATGATCGCTGATTCCCTGTACTGCTTTAACTGATTCAAATAGTTCGGGTCTGTTTGTCACCAGAAGGTCTAATATGCTATCGCCACGAGTCGGTTCCCTGTTTAACTGCTCAAGGTAGTTTTCAGATAGAGCACTTAAAAATATTTCACTAGATTCTTAGTCCCTGCCACCCGTTATGAACGTTTGAGTCTCCCAGTCTATATCCGGCAAATTAAAATCTCCACCCAGAACTATAACATGGTGGGGAAATCCACTCGAAATATTTTCCAAATTATTCTTCAGGTGCTGAGCCACAACAGCTGCTGAGCCCGGGGGCCTATAGAGACATCCAATTACCATGTCTGAGCCTGCTTTAACCGTGACCTTCACCCAAATCATTTCACAATTCCAATCTCCGTCAATTTCCTTCGATACTATTGCACTTCTTATCGCTATAAACACGCCTCCCCCTTCACTGTCCAGCCTATCTCTGCGGTATACATTCCAATAAGAGTTTAGGATTTCATTACTGTTTACGTCTGGTTTCAGCCAACTTTCTGTTCCTAGTACTATATGGGTGTTGTGACCGTTTATTAATGAGAGCAGTTCTGGGACCTTTCTATAGACGCTCCTGCAGTTTACTATTAGCACATTAATATTGTTATTCCTTGTTGCATTTTGCCTACTCCTGCCTTGCCGCGTCTCAGGAGGCGTCTTGTCGGGCCTAGGGAGGGAATTCTCTAACCTAAAAAAAACCCCATGTGCACTCCACACGTACTCCGCTACCCTCGTAGCCGCTTCCGGCGTGTAGTGCACGCCTGACCTATTCAGGGGGATCCTACATTTCTCCACCCGATAGCGGAGGTCGAGAAATTAGCACCCCAGCTCTCCGCAGAATCGTCTGAGCCTCTGGTTTAAGCCTTCCACTCGGCTCCAAACCAGAGGACCGCGATCGGTTCTGGGAACGATACTACAAATAGTTAGCTCTGATTCCACCCCGCGAGCGAGGCTTTCCGCCTTCACCAACTCCGCCAACCACCTGTACGAACTGAGGATGACCTCTGAACCCAGACGGCAGGAGTCACTGGTGCCGACATGAGCAACAATTTGCAGTTGGGTGCACCCAGTGCTCTCTATCGCCGCCGGTAGGGCCTCCTCCACATCTCGAATGAGACCCCCCGGCAAGCAGACAGAGTGAACACTGGCCTTCTTCCCCGACCTTTCCGCTATTTCACTAAGGGGCTCCATCACCCGCCTAACCTTGGAGCTCCCAATAACTAATAAACCCCTCCCCCCGTGTGCCTGCTCGGACCTTGCTGAAGGAGCGGCCACATGTCCACTCACAGGCAGAGCGGGCGATGCCACACGGCCAGCCTCCACATTGACCCTCCGCCTCGTGCGCCGCGAACGCCGCTGAACCCGCCACTCCCCTTGGGGAGAGGGTGGCCCAACCGCGCCCGGTACCCGCGAAGATGTCTCGACAGCAGGGACAGTGGGTGAAGCATGTAACACCTGGGGTGTACCTTGCGACGCACCAGACTCTCACTGCCGCTACACTCCGAGGCAGCAGCCTGAAGACGGCTGACCGCGGCCATCAACACGCTCAGCTGTTCGCGAAGAGTGGCCAGCTCCTCCTGCGTCCGTACACAGCAGCCACACATCCTATCCATCCTAAGAAATAAATTTACTATAGAGTGTTAATCAACTTTTAACTAGACTACTAATTCACTAAAGGCGGCTGATTACTGACTAAACTGTGATTGCTAACCACTTCTTGTAGAAAACAATGAAAATAGCACTACCTGTCTCTGGACTGTATTCAAAACAAACACTAGCACTACTGGCACTATGGCTGACTAAAGGGACTCTCTCTGACTGTATTCAAAACAAACACGAGATCTATGGAACACTTAATAGCACTCGACTATTAAAGCTTCCTAAAAGCAAAAACACACAGAAGAAGAAGTGACAAGTAAGAAAAATACAGATAATACTTAAATTAAGGTAGCTCGCTGCACAGCAGACGTGAAGCAGACCTCAATGTCGCGAACGTAGTTTATACAGACATGCGACACGAGTGAAAAATCGTTGTCCGGTTGGAAAATGGTACCACGATACTATTGCATGAGAGGTAACACACGATGTGATGTACACTTGGGACGTATGACTTCAAGTCATACACGATGGCTCCCCACCCCATGACGTCAGGAATTACAGCGCTGTTCATATAAAAAATTGGAAGACTGGGACCTCTCCCCAGGCTGTATCCATACCCATTGGCAATGGTCGTCCGGGGTACTCACATCCTCAATTCATCGCTGAACACATCGCAAGGCTTTTCAACAGCAATCCGTGCTCCCTGGTCATGGTAGCGTTGCAATCACAGCCGACTGTGTTGTGATGTTAATGGGAGACAATGCATGGGACAATAATTCCCTTGTCTGGCTGGTTGTGGTCTTGGATCTTTGTTGCTGAATAATACAGACTGTTGCATGAAGTCAACGACTTGTTCTCGGATGGCAGACAAAGCTGTGAAGGGATTACAGTGTGCTTCTTGCATTATATGGAGATCCTCTCTTGTGGTGCTCAGACATGGTCGTCCAGAACCTTGATGACGAGTGCGCCTGCACTTCCCTGCAGTTTAACATTGGGCCACCGTCACTTCCGAATGCTTCGCAAACCTCGATGTTGCACAATTCGACCATCTCGTCAGATGGAGACCCACAATGAGGTGCCTTTCCAGATCTGTCTGATGCTGACAACACTGTCTCGCACGGATACATGGCACCTCCATGTACGTCACACAGGCCACTCAATATCTGACAATGCTCACAACCCTTAAATACCCTACCACACGTGGAAAACACTAAACACAAACGAAGCTAACGTACACTGGTGCTCATTCTGCTTGTCGCAGGGAGATGCAGCTCGATTCATTCACATACCCGCCGATGCTGTGTACGAAGTTACACTGCCTTCCGACCATGACTTCTGGGTTTCTCTCTTTTGCTGTCAGACAGTGTTATTTTATGACTAAACTAAATAAAAAAAAGGAATCAGTTGTTAGGATACACTACTGACCATTAAAATTGCCACACGAAGAAGAAATGCAGATGATAAACGGGAATTCATTGGACAAATATATTATATTAGAACTAACGTGTGATTAGATTTTCACGCAGTTTGGGTGCACAGATTCTGAAAAATCAGTACCCAGAACAACCACCTCTGGCCGTAATAACGGCCTTGATACGCCTGGGCATTGGGTCAAACAAGGCTTGGATGGCGTGTACAGGTACAGCTGCCCATGCAGCTTCAACACGATACCATAGTTCACCAAGAGTAGTGACTGGCGTATTGTGACGAGCCAGTTGCTCGTCCACCATTGACCAGACGTTTTCGATTGGTGAGAGATCTGGAGAATCTGCTGGCCAAGGCAGCAGTCGAACATTTTCTGTATCCAGAAAGGCCCATACAGAACCTGCAATATGCGGTCGTGCATTATCCTGCTGAAATGCAGGGTTTCGCAGGGATCGAATGAAAGGTAGAGCCACGGGTCGTAACACATCTGAAATGTAACGTCCACTGTTCAAAGTGCCGTCAATGCGGCACCAAGACGTGTAACCAATGGCACCCCATGCAATCACTCCGGGTGATACACCAGTATGGCGATGACGAATACGCGCTTCCAATGTGCGTTCACCGCGATGTCGCCAAACACGGATGCAACAATCATGATGCTGTAGACGGAATCTGGATTCATCCGAAAAAATGACGTTTTGCCACTCGTGCACCCAGGTCCGTCGTTGAGTACACCATCGCAGTCGCTCCTGTCTGTGATGCAGCGTCAAGGGTAACCGCATCCATGGTCTCCGACCTGATAGTCCATGCTGCTGCAAACGTCGTCGAACTGTTCGTGCAGATGGTTGTTGTCTTGCGAACGCCCCCATCTGTTGACTCAGGGATCGAGACGTGGCTGCACGATCCGCTACAGCCATGCGGATAAGATGCCTGTCATCTCGACTGCTAGTGATACGAGGCCGTTGGGATCCAGCACGGCGTTCCGTATTACCTTCCTGAACCAACCGGTTCCATATTCTGCTGACAGTCATTGGATCTCGACCAACGCGAGCAGCAATGTCGCGATACGATAAACCGCAATCGTGATAGGCTACAATCCGACCTTTATCAAAGTCGGAAACGTGATCGTAGGCATTTTTCCTCCTTACACGAGGCATCACAACAACGATTCACCAGGCAACGCCGGTCAACTGCTGTTTGTGTGTGAGAAATCGGTTGGAAGCTTTCCTCATGTCAGCACGTTGTAGGTGTCGCCACCGGCGGCAGCCTTGTGTGAATGCTCTGAAAAGGTAATAATTTGCATATCACAGCATCTTCTTCCTGTCGGTTAAATTTCGCGTCTGTAGCACGCCATCTTCGTGCTGTAGCGATTTTAATGGCCAGTAGTGTATATCCTGAGGCACCAAGAAATAGTGAATTTCATGCTGGAGGGAAGTGTAGGCCTTAAAAGTGGTTCAAATGGCTCTGAGCACTATGGGACTTAAATTCTGAGGTCATCAGTCCCCTAGAACTTAGAACTACGTAAACCTAACTAACCTAAGGACATCACACACGTCCATGCCCGAGGCAGGATTCGAACCTGTGACCCTAGCGGTCGCGCGGTTCCGGACTGTAGCGCCTAGAACCGCTCGGTCACTCTGGCCGGCTTTAGGCCTTAAAGCTGTAGAGAAAATCACAGCTTGAATCAAGTAAACAGATTCAGAGGAATGTGTCTTGCAATGGCTATGCAGAGATGCAGAGGCTTCCACAGGATAGGCTAGAATTGCGAACTGCTTCAAACCAGTCTTTGGACTGAAGACCACAACAGCAAGTGCGCGGAACGAAGAAAAAGAAGAATAAGAGGAATTACGTGTAGAAAGAAATGCCACCGTCCCGTTCTGTGTTACTGGCGCGGAAGTACGCCTCGAATCTCCTCGTTGCTGGTACAGAGCTACACACATGATGTGAGGTGAGTAGGATGTGGTGCTGAGCCCCTGGGACGCGGCGCTATCCGCCCCCACACGCTTGTGGGCGCGCACATCACGCGACTCGTAGTCCCGTTTTACTCTCGAGCGCCACCGCGGCGCACTTCTAGACCGCAAATAGGCGCCTGACTCTACGCACCTCGTGACGTCACTCCGCCACGCCGGGAGGTGTGGTTCGCCTCCCTCTCCTCCTCCCCACTGCTCAGGGGGGGAAAGTCCTTCCGGTACGTTGTCAACGTGTGCCAAAATATACAGTCTTCTACGCATTTGGTTACAGCTCTTCATAATTGCTATATTTGAAACGAGAAATTAGTTGGAGAGGATACGACACCATTGGATACGTCTCTGTGTAGCTATACATGGGGATTCAACTACTCCTAGCTCTAGGTTTTACACAGCCGATAATCCCTTCAAAATACCACATGCTACATTTTTATATTCTCTCGCTCCCTACGTGGCAAGTCATATTCCTACAGAAAAAAATGTATGGGGTCTTTCTGTAGGAACTTTAGTGTAGTTAAATTTTGTACTGGGATGTGTTTTCGCTAAAGGCCGTAGTTTTCGAATTATTTAAGATAAACTTACAAAAGTGACTTTCAAATGCGTTTTTCTTGAATAACTCCAAACCCGTGGCCTCCAGCGCATACACGTCCGAAAACAAAATTTGTAGGACTAATAGTTCTCTTTCAGAGACGCTTTACTGCGATTCTCATTCTGTATTCTATGTTCTCTCTATCTCGACGATCGTCAGTTATTTCACTGCCCAAATAACTAAATTCATGTGCAATTTTTAGGGTTTCATTTCGTAGCCCTAAGCATCGACTAATTTAATTCGACTACTTTCCATTACCCTAGTATCATTCTTGTTGATATTCATCTTTTAACCTTTGTTCAATTTATCTTCCAAGTCTTTTACCGTCCCTGACAGAACTACAATATCATCAGGAACCTTCGAATTTTTATGTCTCCCCACTGGGCAATAATGCCCTTTCAAAATATCTCCTTGGTTTTCATCACAGCTCACCCAATGTGTAGGTTGAATAACATCGTGGATAGGCAACAATCAAGCCTTGTTCCCTTCGCAAATACTGTTTCTATGTCATTCGACTGTTGTAGCTGCAGTATGGTTTCAGCACAAATTGTGGAAAACTCATCGTTCCTTGTATTTTATTCATAATGGCTCCATAATTTCGCAGATTATAGCCCAGTTGACAGTGAAAAACGCTTACTTCAAACGTACAGTTCTTATTAATCTAATTTGCTTTTCTTTAACCCATTTTCTAAGATAAAACGTTGGGTCAGTATTGCCGTACGTGTACCTACATTTCTTCGGAATCCGAACTGATATTCCCTGATATTGGCTGCTACAAGTGTTTTCATTCTTCTGTAAATAATTTGTGTTAGTAGTTTGCTACCTTTGCCTTTTATGGAAATCATGTAAAAACATATAGAAGTAAGACGACATCATTAGTAAACCAGGAAAAACTGTATCAGAAATCGGCAACAAAATAATTGCAGACGTCAGGCTAGATTAAGCTTCTTTTAAAGGAAATCGTGTAAACAAACACGAAGAAGTAAGAAAATATTATTAGTAAACGTGGAAAATATACAGCAGGAATCGGAACTAAAATAATTGCATATGTCAGACAAGATTACGTGCTTCAGGAATAGGAATGATAACATTTGTGTAGTTTTCTAATCTTAAAGATAGGCAGTAGAGAATACCTTACAAGGTGTTCGTCTACATTTGGATTGGAGATAGGCCACATCAGTGTCTGTGGGAATGTAAACTAGGTACGAATACTGAAAAAAATGTGGAGGAGATCTCGAGAATAGTGAGGCCTATGATTAATATTAGAGAATATTTGTTTACTTAGCATTTTCTTCACCGTCCAGTTTCAAGGAAGACCATCGGATAAAACATGTATACAGTGGTTCAGTCCTACAGCCTATCAGAGTCAGCACCTGGAAACGCAGTAATGTGGCTAAGGGGGTATTGTATGAAGCAATGGCGGTACAATCATTTCGGTATTACTTCCGTGATTAGCTTCTAAGCCTTTATGAACGATACCACTCAGCGTTTGAAACATAGTTTTGCAATCTTTCCGTTGAAGACCGTAAAATATAATTGTGCTGGAAAAGCTTTTCCTAATATTCATTCACAAACCGTCATTACGTTACTATATCACTCTTTTAATTGCATTCCACAAATTGGAACCGGTATTGGGATCCACACAAGTCCTCTCTACTTTGGTAGTACTGTACAAGTATTAACTTAAATTGCGATGTACACGAAGAGACAGAACGGACAGTAATCCCAAGAAAACATGCAGAATGACGGACTTCCGTAAGTGTCGGGGAGTTACTATATCACTCTCTTAATTGCATTCCACAAATTTTCATCCAACTCTCGTTTACATTATGCAAACCGTAGTGCGCCGTGAGATGCTATGCTCACTTCCATCACTTCGAGTTTCATCAAAGTATGGGGAGTGTTTAGCACTACGTATTAATCTACTTCCAGATCCCTAAGTAATTCACTGAAATTTTTTTTATCTCGAAGTCAAATATCTTACCAGAAATATCTCCATGCAAGTTCTTTATGTAGTCGTGAATAACTTTTGTGCAAGAAGCTTATATTAACTTGTAATGAAAATAGAGATTAAAAAAATATTTTTAGTTAGTCTTCTATTATTTGTAACAAAAATCGCATTTTGGCCAGATATGTAAGGTCTTTCCAATTGCAGTTGATTTTCCCCGTCCAGTGTACAAACATGGATCTGAAAAGCATACAGTTTTATTGTTAAGTGACAGTTGCTTCCGAAAATAGTTCCAATTTCGTGAAACTATTTAGGCACTCTCTTTAAACGGCACACAGTCTGCTTACGGAATAATGTTTAATATTTCTAATATTTCCACGTAATCATTAAGGTATAACTTTCTGATCCTGTAACCAAAACGAACTCAATACCAATCTGATTTTTGAGAAAGTTGGACTTACCCAATTAATTCACTAAGAATTAGGAATTTCGTTTACTGATAATGAGTTACGATGTCACTTTTTCAGGTTTCTGGAACACCTTACTCCGCAACACTCAAGGAATTTAGTGTCACGATATGACATCACAAGATATGTCTTTCATTTTTCGTTAAGTACAGGTCAACAACGAAATAGCCTGTTATTAAATCACATTTTTTTCCTGTAGTTAATGATATATGTCATTTCTGAACATAAATGAAAATTAGAGAACAGTAAATTAGGACAATAATAAACTAACAGCTTTGGCAACAGGTCGTGGTGGAAAAACGTTGAACACAGAGGGACAGGCAAGATATAGGAGAAGTAAGAGTATGTTGCTAGGCTTCAGTGTCAGTTTACTTAATGTGAAGTGAATGAGTCAGTGGATAGCAAAAACTACGGGAGCTGACGAGGACTGGAATGCACAAAACAGAGTATTGAGGGTTTTTGATGTAGCAGGGACATAGAAATTATCACGGAGTATAAAAAAAGAAAAAAACGCATGACAACACAAAAAGTGTTGAAATACTAAGAAAAAATCCGCTATCAGCCACTCATCTTAGTTTAGAAAGCAGTATATATTTCATGGATGACATTCGAAATGAACTGCAGATTGTCTCCAATGCAATGCGAGATCAAAAATGCACAAAAAAGGAAAAATTATACGCAACAAGCAGATATGAACGATACGACACGAGATTTATATATAGTAAGAGAAGAAGTAATGTGAAAACACATTTTTCTGGTGAGGGTTGTGTACTGATCCCAAAACAGCTGTCCTTTGGCAGTAAACAAACTTTCTGGTTGATGTAAACGTAAAACAATGCAGAATGCGTGTTAAGCCGCCTGTGACCTGCTAGGGTGAACGTTTTACTAATGAAAGTGTAAATGCACATGCTTAAGATAAAGTTATAATTTAACTTAAACACCAATTGTCAATGAGAAAATAGCTATTTCCGGGGCTATGTAAATTTCTCATATCTGTTTATAAATTTTTGTGAATACCACAACGTGCTGCAGAGAACATTTTAGATTTATTGCTTTCTCACTAGATATATAAATTCGATATGTCGTTGGCTGCTTATTTAACCACTTCTTTTTCGGTTTCCAGCGATATCAATACCTGTAGTGGTCTAAAAAAAATCAGTATTAGGGTAGCCTAGGTTTTGTTGTTTTCCTGGGGTCATGTTTTGCTTCGCCTAGTATTTGTAAAGTCCCAAACCACGTCTTCACTGAACCAATAGGTTGCATCAGCTCCGTAATAAGATGTTTGCTAGCCGCACGGTGTCGGAGTACGTGTAAACAAGATATTTACAGTCTCCTCCACTACACGTGTGTCTGGGGGAGAGAGAGTTCAAGGACCTTAGAGATTCATAACATTTCCTCTGTCAGTACACATTTTTACACGAGGACACCCGCGTGGGTAAGACGTCGGAAACATCTATGTTAGAAATAGAATCCTATGTTTCTTTGTAAAAATCGAAGAAGAATTACAGCTTCTGGCGTCTGTGGGAGCATAATGTGTAGATGTTATCGGTGTACCTCTTTTCCAAGTATGATGTAGCTGGAGGGTAGTTCACTGGAGCTACAAACTTGATTTCCCACAGTAGTGGCAGTGAGAACCCTGCCAAACGCTGTCGGCAAAACTTGCTCCTGAGATGTAGATAGCCTGGTGGTACATGTGCAAGCCTGCGAAAGCGGTCTACCGCAAAACAAGAGACTGCAGGGAAGGATCTTTAGTTGTACATGTGAAATCAGCTTTTTGTTCTGTGTCTTTGCCGTCGATTTCAGGTTGTGAGACCAGTTATCGCCGGATGGTTATTTACAGAACAGAGGGACAAACAACCTCGTGCCGACGACATCTTAGACAAACACTCGCTCTGTTAGTCTTCTAAGTTTACACGTCGTAAGGCACCGAGAATGTGATGGCCGCCGCTTTGGTGACCTCTCGTCTGATAAGAATGTACCATTTCCAAAGCCACGATTTCGATTAGCCTCAGTCTTCACTATCTCCCTTTGCTGCGTGCTTGATGTAATCAATAAATTACAGCACATGTGCTCCGTCATGGAATGGAAACAGCACGAAAAGGCAACAACTGTGATCGAGGCGGCACAGTGATAACACACTGGGCTCGCATTCTGGAGAAAGGCGGTTCAGACTCCATTTCGACCATTTCAGATTTATATTTTCCGTGCTTTTCTTAAAATTCTTAAGCCTACTCCCAGGATATCTCTTTTGAAAGGGAGCAGCTGATTTCCTTCCTCATCATTGCCCTTGTGGGGCTTGTGTACTGTCTCTACTAATCTCGTCATCGATGGGGCGTTTGACACTAATCTTGCTTTCTGCCATTTGTCTCCCATGTAGAAACGCTACTACTCCCTTATTCTTTATGTGCAACAATTTCTGTCAACTGCTAAGGAACGACACTACGGGTCTAATTCATTTTTTGCTGTGAAGTTAGCGTATTCATTATGTCGTATAAAAAGTAAGGTGTAAATAAGCTTTAATAGAAAAACACTGTTTTCGTCACCTCCGACTTCAGTAGAAGGAATTATTTGTTTGCGAGTTTAGCACACATTATTTCTAGTGAATTACTTGTACCTGCATTCCATAATAGCAACACCATTTGCAAGAACCAACGCTTACACTAAGAAGGTTATGTGATATGGAGAACAGCCGGCCGCGGTAGCCGAGCGGTTCTAGGCCATTCAGTCTGCAACCGCGCGACTGATACGGTCGTAGATTCGAATCCTGCCTCGGGCATGGATGTATGTGATGTCCTTAGGGTAGTTAGGTTTAAGTAGTTCTAAGTTCTAGGGGACTAATGACCTCAGATGTTAAGTCCCATAGTGCTAAGATGCATTTGAACCATTTGATATGGAGAACAAGCTAGAATTGAAGTAGTATGGGCAAGGAAAATGAGTGTGTCGTTTTAAAAATAAATCTATCGCTATTCCTCATAAACGAATTAGGAGAAGTATGAAAAACGTACAACTGGATGGAATTCTGTCTCCTTTCGAAAGTCTTAGCCACTTCACCACTTCAGTGGGTAGCATTACATAATTTTATCGAATTTATTTTATTTCTCGCCTTTATGTTAAGGAACTTAACTGCATTGTTCTACGAAAAAGAATAAGGAACAGTTTGGAATGTTTTTGAATGTGTAAAGTCATTGCTACGTTAAAATCTAGATGCTACGCATATTCTCCAACAACTGCATTACCTTTCACTCACTTCTCCATTAAAATATAAATGTTGTTAAAACTGCTCTCCATCCAGAAACACACCCTTCAATATTTTGTTTTCAGTGTAGTGAAGCTCTCAATCGACTTTATGTGAGATGCATAGTCTCTTATTTTTGTATATGTAACGACCCACTAAAACGCACAACATCGCAAAAAAACACGATCATGCAAGCAAATAAAAAATTGACATATTTCTCATTGCACCATCCAATTAAGTAAATGAGTAAGAAAGGAACTGAATTTCCGTATTTAAAAAATTGACCAATGCAAACATTATACGGCTACCGAATGAAACAAGAGGTTTACTGTAACCAATCATTGTTTATTTTATTCCACGACGTGTTTCGAAGGGTTAAACCTTCAATATTAGGTGGATTTACGTGGATTAATATGGCATGTATGTTATGTAACGGCACTGGAATAACCTGTGGCACTGTCTAGTTACTCTAATGTCATAACATAACGGATATATGCAGTGTTAATCCACAAACATAATTCCACCTGAGGTTTAAACTTTCTAAGCGCAGTGTGGAAATAAATAAGCAGTGACTGGTAACAGTAAAACTTGTAGTTTCATTCGATACCAATAACAGTCACAGTAAAGCCTAACCAAAAATGTTCGTATCTCAAAGTAACACGGGTGTATCATACTATTTGACTCATTTTCGTGTGAGAGTTTAAATTTACTGAGTATTCAGTGGCACATGCCGTACTGAACAGTACTAGCGTCTCTTAGATGAAGCTAATTCTCTAGTTTTAACGGTCTGAAATGGAGCACCATTCTGTATCACAATGAAAATTATGTATATTACTTATTAGCACAAAAAGAACAACAAAACAAAACACAAGGCCCAAAGTGCAAGAGCTTCACACTTTAATGGCAAATTCAGAATAACACACCGGACACCAAATTAAAAGACATATTATCAGGAATCATATTTCTACGCAGGTTTTTTCAAAGTTCTACCCTAACGTCAGTTTCAAGTCATTGTTTCTCTCAGTTCCATGCTAACTGGGCAAGGTGCCGTTATTAATGCATTAGCAATATCATAATGTAGGAGCCGGATTTATATCTCCGTCCAGCCATAGAGCTTTAGTTTCATCTAAGTCGATTAACGTAAATTATGCGACGGTTCTTTTGAAAAGGACGCGGTCTCTACCAGCAGGCCCAGTGACATCGTCGTCGAAGGAACGTTAAACGTTAATCATCCTTCCTTCCATTTCTTACAGGCCACAAGTAATATTTACAGTACAAATCTAGCGAGCTTCGTCCTCTGCTCGAGGCGCAAAGAAAATACTACCTCTCAGTTCACGTAGAACAAAAATTCTATCTTGAAACCACGGTCAAGGAGAACATAAACGTTCTGAATCTATTGTTTCCAGATTGAACGCCATTGTACCGAGTTTAATTTCGAAATTAACCACAATGTACATGACGGAAGAACAGATGTAAGTTACTGTTGTTACAGACTTGTGCATCGAATAGGAGCTTTTTAACGTCGTTGGCACATTTAGTGTTCTCAAACTGGAGTAATGATATTTGTACTAAATAAAAATGTCGTGTGACTAGGGCCTCCCGTCGGGTAGACCGTTCGCCGTGTGCAAGTCTTTCAATTTGACGCCGTTTTGGCGACTTTCGGTTCGATGGTGGATGAAATGATGATAATGAGGACAACACATCACCCAGCCCCTGAGGGGAGAAAATCTCCGACCCAGCCGGGAACCGAACCCGTGTCCGTAGGATAGACATTCTGCCAGGCTAACCACTCAGCTACCGGGGGCGGACGTATTTGTACTGCCGAAATTAGAAAAGGAACTAAGAAGTAAGGTAGGTTGATGATGAATGACCCGTCGACTTCGGAATAATTACAGTCGAAGAGCGAGATCGAATTACACAAGGATGGACGAAAGAATTTTGCGTAATTATACGAGAGGAAGATGTCGAATCCAACTCAAGTGTTGTATAGAACTCGCGGCAACCCTAATCAAGACTGTCGCTCTGCGATTTTAATCTCGGCCCTAAAGAAAAAGCCGAATTAGAGACGAGTAGATTTTGTACTGGAATCGACTTTCATTCTGTCCGTCTCTATTAAGTTCCTCTTAACAAAATGAACACAATACAACACTGCATGCAAATTCATTAGTCTCTCGAATGTTACTATTATATTCGCATCAATCTATTCTCCGTCGTGGGAAGGTGAAAGTAAATGACTGCTAGCCTTACCAAGACAGCGTTATTACACCACAAAAAGCAAGATTCAAGAAGTGAGTAGCAATGTTTAGTATTATTTTAGACCGGTGAGGCAGTTATATTTGTCGTATTATATGTAACCTGTTATCTACTACCTGCAGTATGGTTGCTCGTCCTCTTCTGAGATCCTTTCCAGATATGACTAACAGAGTACATCAAAAAGGTTCCGAAAAGGGCATCTCGTCTTTTATCATCGCGAAATAGCGGAGAGAGTATCGCGGAAATGATAAGAGAGTTGGGCTGATAGTCACTAAAACAATAGCGTTTGTTTCATTGCGACGAGATTTTTTCAGGAATTTTCAATCACTAATTTCTTCCTCATAATGCGAACAAATTTTGTTGACTCCTATCTACGTAGGGAGAAATGACCCTCTTAATAAAAAAAGAGCATAGATCACAAGGAGATATTTAGGTGTTAATTTTTCTCCCTTACCACATATTACCGGAACCGCCGATAAATAGTATGAAAGTGGTTGTATGATCTGACTGCCAAATGACTAAGTGTGAATTTCAGCGTAATGATGTAGATGCATGTAGACGTGGTTCAGTGAGAAGTGGCTCTGATGGCACATTACAGCCCCTAACTATTATCCTTCCGACTGAAACTTCGAGTTTTCACGGAAGTATTGTGAATCAACTTACATGGCAGTACCAGTCTGAACTACAATAATCTTGTAACACAGATTTAAAACTTTATTTACTTTGACTAAGTAGTGTATCGACCCTCAGAAATCAACTAAGTAATTGGGAGCATCTCTGATCAAAGTCAGTTTATTAACCTGGACGAGGCAGGAACGACAATGTTGTGATCGTCGTGATGAGATTCCAAGTTAATCACAACGTCTAAGTGATTGGAAAATCGATTAAGAAAAAAACTCAAAATTAGATATTCCAGTTTTAAATTTCGGAAGTTTCAGTTGTCGATATCTTCATCAAATCTCTAAAGAGCGTATTGTTCATAATTTTCACACCTTAAACATCTTCCAGACATTTGATCTGAGACAAGATGTGATGGGTCAGGAAAAAAAAACAAAAAAAAAAAAACCACTCAGAACAATTATAATGCAGCCAGTTATAGTGAAAGCTTGATATTGCTGTAGTCATGATCCCGAATACTGTTTTGATTCAGCTTTTCACTCTATCCTGTGCAAGTCTCTTCATCTCCGCCTAACTATAGCAGCTTAAATCAATTAGAATCTGCTTACTGTAGTCAACCATTGGTCTCCCTTTATAGTTTTGTCCCTCATTATCAGATTTTTGCCTTCAAGGCTTAGGATGTACCGTATCAGACGATCCCGTCTTTTAGTCATGTTGTATCGTAACTTTCTTTTCTCTGTGTTTCGACTCAATGTATCTTTATTAACTATCCGCGTCAGTATTCGTCTGTGGAACATCATTTAATGTTACCTCTCAGATCCAGCTGCGTGCGGCACGGTTACCTATATTGCTGAGCCACGCGCACCACCCTATCGTGGCAAGGACCACAGTTCATGAGGGGAATGGGTGGAATGAGGAGGGAATGAAGCATCACAAGTACTATTTACATTGAGGTGACAAAAGACGTGAGATATCTTTTAATATCGGTCGGACTTCCTTTTTCCGGGGTAGTGCATCAACTCGACCTGGTATAGACTCAACAAGTCGTTAGAAGTCCCCTGCAGAAATATTGAGCCATTCTGCCTCTATAGCCGTCCATAATTACGATAGCATCACCGGTACAGGATTTGGTGTTCGCGGCTCGTGGTCTTGCTGTAGCGTTCTCGCTTCCCAGGCACGGGGTCCCGGGTTCGACTCCCGGCGGGGCCAAGGATTTTCTCTGCCTCGAGATGACTGGGTGTTGTGTTTCTTTCATCATCATTTCATCCTCATTCACTCGCAAGTCGCTGTAGTGGCGTTAAAGAACTTGTGGAGCGGCAGCAGAACAGCCCCGCGAGAGGTCTCCTGGCCACCAATACCATACGCTCATTATCATCATCACAGGATTTTGTGCACGAACTGAGGTCTCGATTATGTCCAATAAACGTTCGATGGGATACATGTCACACAATCTGAGATGTCAAATCATTTGCTTGAATTATCCAAACAACTGTTGTTTGGGTGTATGAAGTCCATGAATGGCTGCGAATGGTCTCAAAGTTGCCGAAAGTAACCATTTCCAGGCAACGATCAGTTCAGTTGGACTGGAGCGGCCTTACCATTCCATGTAAACACAGCCACATCATTATGGAGACACCAACAGCTTTCACAGCGTCTTGTTAACAACTTGGGCCCACAGTCGAACCACACCATCAGCTCTTACCAATTGAAATCTTGACTCATCTGACCAGGCCATAGTTTTCCAGTCGTCTAGGGTCCAACTGATACGCTTACAAGCCCAGGAGAAGCGCCGTAGGCGCGGTCGTCTGCTGCCGTAGGCCTAATGGATACTTCCGTCGTACGTCTCACATTGATTTCTGCAGTTATGTCACGCAATGTTGCTTGTCTGTTAGTACTGACAACTAAACGCAAACGACGCTGCTCTCGATCGTTAAGTAAAGGCTGTTGGCCGCTGCGTTGTACGTTGTGTTCTAGGCACACTCTTGACACATTGGATCACGGAATAATGAATTCCCTAACGATTTTTTAAATGAAATTTACCAACCGTCTAGCACCAACTTCCATTCCGCATTCAAAGTCTGTTAATCCCCGCCCTGCAGCCATAATCATGGTGGAAAAATTTTCACTTCAGTCAACCGAGTACAAATGG
The DNA here is from genome assembly GCF_023897955.1 of Schistocerca gregaria. Taxonomy (NCBI): domain Eukaryota; kingdom Metazoa; phylum Arthropoda; class Insecta; order Orthoptera; family Acrididae; genus Schistocerca; species Schistocerca gregaria. The sequence continues at coordinate 429,342,788 of NC_064923.1, forward strand.
CAGCTCCGCCAATGCGCTGCCCTTTTATACCTTGTGTACGTCATAACGTATATGTGCACATCGGTATCCCGTGACTTCTGTCACCTCAGTGAATAAGATGCGGCTGAGTCGTTGAGTGAAACGAGCAGTCCCACCATGGCAAGCTCCAGAGTTCATCCAGAGTAGGGATGATAGAAATAACATTATATTCTTCTCTCTTCTTTCTAATTCATAGCGTCGCATCTTCGTGACTTTTAAGATACACAACTGGATCGCAGATTCAGTTGTAACGAGTACCCTCTTCAAGACCACGCTTGGATCGTTCCTACAAAGTAATTAGTCTCTGGGAAGTGATCCCATATAGGAAACGTGTGGAAGTTAAAAATCTTGAATTCATGTCCGTCATGCGTTGTTCACCACATACGACAACCACGAATTTCAGAGTAATACCCGCTTTAATACTCATCCTCTCTTTTTGCTAAAAGTCAAGGTGTCGTAGTTCAGATACTGTCATTCGTAATTACGTCGCAAATTTGGGCGCGATTATTTTTCCGTCTCAATTTTTAAGTAATCTCCACTTCAAAAATGTAAAAAAGTATTAGTGCTGTCACTGTTGCTCTCATTCCTCGCTTATGTAGAGTTTCAAATAAACTCGAGGAAGAATGGCCTCTGTTATATATATATATATATACATACTGCGCAAGCTGTACTGTAAATGACTAGGGCATTGTCAGTCATATCCTTTCTGGTGCCACTTGAGAAGGGAGCCTTGGAAACAGATGTCCAATGAGTTTATGTGCGACCACTAGTCTTAGTTTCTTGCCCTCAGACTTCTTCTACGAAATAAACGTTGGAGGCGTTAGAACATTTCTCCAAGCTGTCGCTGGAATTCTAAACTTCCTAAATGGCACTTTGCGAAAAGATTGCCTTCCTTCTTCTAAGAACTCTTGTCTAAGCTCCCCGAGTATTTCTGTATTGCTCTTCTACTTATCAAATCGAATGGTGATAAACTCACGCTTCTGAATTCCGTAGATATTCTCCTATAATCCTACCTGATGATGATTCTCAGCACTCTATAATGCTTAGGAACGGATAACACAGGCGTTCTGTACATGGTCTCCTTTACACGCTAACTCATAAAAATTGTCCGGACACTCGTATGTAATGCGGAATCGACCACTGGATATCACGAGTGGCGGACTCGCCAGTACAAAAGCAGGTGGAGAGTGTCGTGTTGTCAGTAGAGAAGCAGTAAGAGTAGAATGGGTCGATCAGAAGAGTACAGTGACTTCAAACGTGGACTAGTTCAAATGGTTCAAATGGCTCTGAGCACTATGGAACTCAACTGCTGTGGTCATTACTCCCCTAGAACTTAGAACTACTTAAACCTAACTAACCTAAGGACATCACACACATCCATGCCCGAGGCAGGATTCGAACCTGCGACCGTAGCAGTCGCACGGTTCTGGACTGCGCACCTAGAACCGCGAGACCACCGCGGCCAGCGCGGACTAGTCACTGGATGTCACTTTCGTAATAAATCCACCAGCGACATTTCAATTCTTCTAAAACTGCCTAATTCGGATGTTGGCGATGTGAATGTGAAGCAGAAACACGTAGGGGAAATCAGATCTAAACCAAGATCAGCCAGGTCTCACGTACTGTCGGACAGGGACAGTCGAAGCGAAAAGAATCTCTCGTGAGTGCCGAAGTGCTACCAGCAGTACCGACAGCACAATGACCGTGAGTCGGGAATTACAAAGACTTGGCTACGACGTTCAAGCCACACAGTTATGTGAGCTATAATGAGTGACCCTTGAGGCAGCGTAAATAGCGATGCTACTGCGGCAAGTGGATGCCTGGAAATGACTGATTTGGAGTGATAAATCACTCTGTATCCTGTGCCAGTCCTGGAGAACATTATCTGCCATCATGTATGATCGTAATAGTGAATTATAGAGGGAGTGGCAGTGTTATGGCATGGGCGTGTTTTTAGTGGTTAGGAATTTGTTCCATTATTTCGTCTAAGAAGAAGCTAAATGCCGAAGGAGATCAACACGTTTTACAGGTTTGTGTACTATCTACAGCGTCGGTAGAGGATTCGTCCGGAGACGACGGCTGACTGAGCAAGACGATACAGCCTGCCATAAAATAGCACCAGAGGGGCAATGGTTCGTGGACAGTGACATTCCTGATACGGACCGGCCTGCCCAGAGTCCCGACCTGAAAACAACGGAACACCTTGCGAGTGGGTCAGTTCACGATTTTGCTCCAGACCCTAGCAACCAACATCACTAACTTCTCTGGTTTCAGCTCTTGAGGAAAAAGAATACACCGCTATTCGTCTACAGATTAACAGACACCTCATCGAAAGCGTCCCGAACAAAGTTCAAGCCATCACAATGGCGAAGGGTGGACCGCTTCGCGCTAATATCCGCTAAGGAGTGTCCGAATACTTTTTATCAGGCGCTGCAGATGCGACAGTCTTTCCCTAGACTCGTCTAGTAAAACGTAGTAAGCCATTCAGCTTCCTTGCAACAGAACCTGTGTATTCGTTCCGCTGCACGCAGCTGCGCAATGTTATGTCTAGACATATTATCCTGTCACGTGATGGAAGATGCGACACAGAGATACAGCAAGGGATCAGGCAGAGAAGGACGGCTGTCTAAAAATTAAACGCTGTTCTTTAGTTCACAAAAATGAGTGTAAAGGTTAAAATTCATTTATACAAATTAATCGTTGAAGCAATAACGAACTATGGCAGCGAGTGCTTGGAACTCACAGAAAGAAATAAAAATAGACTTAGAGTTTTAGAAAAGAAGACTTGAAAAGAGCCTGTAGAATTTCCCGACTTCACCACGTAAGAAATGGGGAAATAAGAGGAAGGACTAAGACTCATTATATGGTTCAAATGGTTCTGAGCACTATGGGATTTAACATCTGAGGTCATAAGTCCCTTAGAACTTAGAACTACTTAAACATAACTAACGTAAGGGCGACACACACATCCATGCCCGAGGCAGGATGAGAACCTGCGACCGTAGCGGTCGCGCGGTTCCAGACTGTAGCGCCTAGAACCACTCGGTCAACCCGGCCGGCTAGACTCATTATAGTATTACTGATAAAATAGTAGAAAGACAGCTAGAATGGTCTGAGCAGGTCAAATGAATGGATGAAGTCAGATGACCCAAGAAAGTACCGTCATGGCAACCTACTGGAAGGAGAAGAGGAAGACGACGGAAAGTGTGGCCACGTGGTATCCAAGAAGCGATGGAGAGAAGAGGAATGGAAGATGATGAGGAAAAATCGCGAGAGCGTGACACATTGCGACAGAGATGCGGCAGTTGTAGGACCCTCTCAACGAGAACAGTAGATTAAATTCTTGTTTCTGAATCAAGCTGCACAGCATAAAATAATATATATTCGCACATTAAAGGCATATTCCTCTTTACCATCCGCATTCACTTACAACTATCCACGTTTAAAATAAGCTGCCTTTCATTGCACCAATGTGTGCAAGTCATCCTGCCCCCCGCCCCCGGAGAGATGCTGCCTCCGTAAAATACGTGATCAACAATTTCTCGCAGCAGTTCTGGTGATTTCTGAACAATGTGTTCCTGTATATTGGCCTTCAGATCAGGTAGAGTTCGAACGTGTCCCTGGTAAACGAGTTCTTTTAGATATTACCAGGGCAAAACGTCACATGGATTCATATCAGGGTATCTTGCAGGCCATGCATCTGGAAAACCTCTGGAGATAACTCGTTCGTGGAATTTTGCATTAAGCAGATCTTTCACTGGGCGGGCGTCATGAGGTGAGGTGCTGCGCCATCTTGGATTAAAACTACGGTTTTCACATAGTTGCACTCCTATAGAGCACGAATCACACGCTGGAAAAGGGGGATTCGATAACGTTCAGGCATCACGGTACACATGATAGGCCCTCTGGGTGTATTCTCTTCAAAGAAGAACGGAGCGAGAATAAAGGCGCTTGTGAATCCACACGACAAAGTCACATACGGCGAGTACAGCGGATCTTCGTGTACATCATGCGGTTTAACAATACCCCTAATTTGACAGTTCTGTACATTCACTGCAACCTGGAGTACAAAATGTGCCTCGTCACTCCATAAAATATTGCCCAGCCTCATACCATTAACTTCGATCCGCGCCAGGCAAATTCAGAACGTTGCTGCGGATGATAAGGTTCCGTTGCTGCACAGTTTGGATCTTATACTGGTACCAGTCCAAAATAAATAGCAAAACATTCAGTACCGCTCACCATGGGACGGACAGTTCTCGTGACACTGCATGACGATTAGCACTACCCATACTTCACTGTCAATTACAGCAACAGCAATCTCGTCAATAACTCCCACCGGTATAATACGCCTTCCTCGTCCAGGTGCCACACCAAGCTTGCCAGTGTATTCAAATTCATCTTCTTCAAACCATTTAACGACACCAGGTGTCTCCGCAGACCCTTCAGGCAGAGATACGCTTTCAGTGCAGCACTGTAATTGTTTCGGTTCATATGAAACAGTTTCACAAACAGTGCACGTCTCTCTTCTCGACAGCCATAATGTTCACTCACGTTAAGGCTCGTCAGATGTCAGCGAGGATGTCACACCATCATACAAACGGCGTAGAGCGCCAGATTACCACCTGGAGGCCAAACTTGGACTATTTTTTTTTTCAGCAAAAATCGGTTCCGCGTTAATGCCTTAGTATATCTGCCAAGCTCCGCTGTCGTACAATAATTACAGCCCACATGGGCATCCTCGAGTAACTGCAATTTAATTATAACCACCCTGACATGGAGAGCAGGAATATCATCACTCTTTCCTAGGGCATTCCTAGCATTACGTTTCTCTCTGATGCGCGCTCCCCGTCCAGGACAATGCACTGGGTTCTGTTAGTCAAAAAGACTTCCAGCCGGTCACTTATCTGAGAGCCGTTCTGCTTCTAAGCGTGCATCCATGGCTCACAGGACATTGTACGTAATAGGGGCCAGGTATGTAGAGCACGAGCGTTGGTTTCTAAATCACTCTCACTTTTGAATAGTATCTTTCTCTAGGGTATTGGTCATAATTGTTCTTGTAATGTGCTTAACTGGTGTCGAATAGCTGTAATAAAGAATTTTTTTTTTACATTCATCTTCCTTTATTAATCTTTCGCTCCAATGATTCCCATTTGAGTTCCCAAAGCATCTTATCTCTTGCGTGTTGTTCGAACCTACCGGTAATAAATCTAGCAGCCCGACCCTGAACAGCTTCGATATCTTCCTTTAATAGGACCTGGTTGGATTCCAAAACACAAGCAGCACTCAAGAATAGTTCGCACTAGTGTCCTATATATGGCCTCCTTTGCAGATGAGCCATACTTTCCTAAAACTATCCCAATAAACCGAAGTCGACCTTTCGCCTACCCTTCTACAATCCTTACAGGCTCGTTCCATTTCATATCGCTCTGCAGCCTTACGCTCATATACTTAAACGAGACGATACTCAGGGAATGGACTGCCCTGCTCGTTCCGCCGACTTAAATCCCATGGAGCGCATTTGGGATGCTTTGGGGAGCTGTATTACAGCACGTCCAAGTGCACCAACAATCATCAGTCGCGCTGGTGGAGGAATGGAGGGCCATGACCTACCACAATAACACTTTAGCAACCTTGCTGTCAGCACGGTAGCACGTTGCAGAATCTGCACAGCCGTCCGTGGTGACAAAACACCCCATTAAGAACCACGTCCCGTCTTTTGTAATGTCCAGGCGACCATCATAGATCATGGTGCCTTCAGTACAATTGTTATCTTTGAGTAGAAGCGTGATTTCAGTTCGTGTTATTGCGTTTTTCTTTCAGTCGGCATGTGTACTACACTGTAACAGTTCTTTCTACGTGTAGTGAAAGTTACATCGAGCTATGATACTTGACAGTGACACATCATCCGGAAGATACTTTCGTCCTTAACTTTCGCTCATAAGTCTTTGCTAATGACATATTTATCTGCTTGAAGCACAAAGAAATCGAAAAACAAAGCGGAACTTAACAAGACGTCCGTATTGTGTTTGCAGACGCCGCCGCCATGAAGCCCGCAGCAGCACTTGTCGCCGCCACCCTTCTCATCGCCGTCATCCTGTTCCACAGGTAAGGACTTCTGCGTAGAATTGTTATAGTATCACTCTACGCTTATCTTCCGAATATTATGCCTCATCGCTCTCATATCTTGGACAATTGCCGTGATTATTACATTTAGAATCGGTAAGGGCTTCAATAAACTACAATCTTGAGACCTTCCAGAAGTGCTAGACACATGGTATTCGATCTGTTTTGCAGGTCACACGTAAAAGTAATCGCGAATTTACGAAGAATAAGTTTTCTCCTTTATTTGGCCAGTTGGCTGTGGCAGGTTTTACTGGGAGACAACTGATATACCTCGGCTTCTTCCACTGCTTGTTTAAGAGTGAAAGAAAGAAAAACGTTTTAGTCTCTTTTATGGCATATCCAGTCTGGTATGAACTGCTATCATGTTTTACAAACTAAACGTAAAATACTCCGTAACCGTGTAAGCTGCGGGTGTCCAGTACCGTTTCTGTCTGTCGCAGCTTAAGGTGACGTATTCCTCCTGTCGAAAATTTCTGCAGAATAGTTTTCGAAAGATTTTTTTCTATTGTTTACATGCGAGATAACGTGGTAAGGTATATCGAAGTTTTAAGTCTTTAAGACGTGTTTCATTCTAACAGAATACAGCGGCGTGAGAAGTTAGTGTAAGCCTTTGGAGTAGTTTTAGATTACCACGCTGTGTTCGCAACTCGGCATCAGTCTATGATATGCGGCTCGGTGGCAAGAATGGAAGACACGATTTGCGAAAAGCTAGTTTCTGATGTTACGGCTCCTGATCTTGGAAACAGTTGATAAACACGACGAATACTCGTGCAAGGGGCTCTGCGAACAGCGTGTGTTGCGAATACCGTAATATCTCGAGTGTATGTTATGAGAAACAGGACCGCATACTTGACAACGAGAATGATGCGTGCAAGTAAAGCATATAGGCGCACGCAACACGTCTCGAAATTCAGATGCATTCACATTTTTTTGAGTCTTTAGTTCTTGGGAAACTTTATTCCTCTTGGAGAGGACGAGTATTCCCACTAAGCTGGACACTACACTCCTCAGACAAGCTTGGAGTGCTTACATTTGATTATGTTTTGGAATCACTCTTGTATAAGAATACTGGAACTCGGAATTCAGTGTTGCGTAAATACATCGACGGAAGTACTCATTCTTCAATGCTGACTTATAGCCGTAGCAAATATCTCGAAATACCCCGGGAAATCATCAGAAATGCGTATTTTCACAATGAGATTTTCACTCTGCAGCGGAGTGTGCGCTGATATGAAACTTCCTGGGAGATTAAAACTGTGTGCTGGACCGAGACGCAAACTCGGGACGTTTGCCTTTCGCGGTCAAGTGCTGCCAGGAAGTTTCAATGCATATTTTTATCAGCTGTTGTGGTACGGCAAATGTTACTGTTCGCTCTAGAAGAAAAATAAGTAAAAACCTGAATTGTTGATAATTTACCGGTATATTTCCAAAAAATAGGGTGTAGAGAGAGATGGTGGAGCAATAATTACACACCTATCATGAACAACGCGTACAAGCAATGGAGAACACAAAAAGCAGTTTTGTCGAGGATTATATAATAACATAAACGATGATACTGGAAGACGCTACTTTGAACAGCTTCTATATGCTTGGTTGAATGGTATAAGGTGCGTGTTGTGTAGCTCATTAAAAAAGTAAATATTCATTACTATAATCAGTCCTCGTTTTAGGATTCTCTGCCCTATGCATAATTTTGATAATATAGGTTTGGGACAACTTACACGGAACGAGATACTAACATTGTAATTCACGAGGGACTTCAATAAGTAATGCAACACATTTTTTCTCGGCCGTTGCCAGTTGTAAAACGCGGAATTTGATGCGGGACGTCGTGGAATAATACCGCTTCAACATCTTTAGTTTCATAAAGTACTGATAGGTGGCGGTGCTATACGTAGCCTTCAAAATGGCGTCTGCAAAGTAGATGCATTCGAAGGAGGGGGATGTCACTGAGTTTCTTTTGGCGGAAAACCAGAGAATCGCAGATTTTCATAGGTGACTGCAGAATGCTTGCTATTTCTGTTCCACAAATGACATCTTACGATTACTTCAGTCGATAACAACATAGCAGCTGATGAATATACGGGCACTTTTGAAAATTTTATATATTTTAGAAATCTCGTTTGTGAAATACAAAAGACTGATCTTTAGTTCGAAGACTAGTTTAATGCAGCTTTGTGTAATATTGTATTCTGTGCAAACAACTTCATCTCTGCCTAACTACTACAACGTATATCCATTTGAACCTGCTTACTATTTTCAAGCCATTGTCTCCCTCTGAAATTTACAACCCTGCCCCCCTCCTTCTCCGCCCCCCCCCCCCCCCTCTCCCACACATACACAAACTCTTTCTTTCATTTCCAAACTAACGATTCCTTGTTGTCTCAGAATGTGCGACAACTTTCTTTTTTCTCCAATTCGATTCAGTACCTCTCTCATTAGTTATTCAATTTATCCACCTAACTTTCAACATTCTTCTGTAGCGCTGCATTTTGAAAGCATTTTCTGAATTGCTTATTGTCCACTTTTCACTCCCGAACTAGGCTACATTCCACACAAATACCTTCAAAAAACATTTCCTAACATGTTATTGCCAGTCTGCACTTCATATCCTCTGTATTTTGGCCATCAGTGTTATTTTTCTGCACAAAATGCAGAACTGATTAACTGCTTTTAATGTTCCATTTTTAAAAAAATATAATTCCCTCGGAATCACCTGATTTAGGTCGACTACATTCCATTACTCTTGTTTTGTTGGTATTCGTGTTATAACGGGGATATTTCACAAATTTTTCTTTCTGTCAGAGCGGAAGCCAACCCAATATCCCGGTCTTGCGAAGGGGCTAACTGTGTCGTCGACCTGACACGTTGCGAATACGGTGAAGTGACGGACTTCTTCGGACGCAAAGTCTGCGCCAAGGTATGTATTTCTTGATAGTCTAGTTGTTATCTCAAGTGTCAAATTCTCTGTGCTGAGTTTTCAGGTAGATCGTAGTCCATGCAGGTAAATAGCCCTATATGGCTGGCACATTTTTCATTTACATCTGCAAAATAGTTCACCATGGCAGGGCTTAAAATGCCTCTATTTGCTTTCAAGATGTCGTGACAGTAGTCATTAGACATATATTTCAGGTGTTTTTTTTTTTATTTCAGGATCAGCTGAGGTTAAGCGGAGTTCCATCACTATAATTTTAATTATTGTCACATTAATCATCTGCCTTTCTATTTACTTTTCAGAGCTGGTGCTACTAGGTGTGTGAAGACTAAGCAGTATCATTTATTTTCTTTGCAGTTAGTAAGGTGTACGTGCTATTAGGACCTTGTAAACATTTTTCGTAAATAACATAGTATGTCACCTTCGCTCTCTCTTTGTGTTTTCGCAGGTGATTTGTATGCAGTTTGAGATGAACTTCTGAACAAGGCGGAAGGTACACATCAGCTAGCATAAGTTCACTAATAAAAAAAATTATTTTTTATTTTGCATGATTTAATTCAGCAACAGCGTAAATGATAAATTCTTAAAGCTTTCCATTCCTTGCAGAAAAATAGGCACAGTTCATTAAGAGATTCCAGTGGGGTGGGTGGGGGTGGCGGTCTGGTAGAGGGTGGGAGGACATCATTGTATCCTTAATTGTATTTTACCATGCAGGTGATTACTGTGTCTCGACAATATCCTAGGCTTGAAATTTAGGAGATTTCGAAAGACAATTTATTTCACTTCTGTTCTCACCCAAGTAACGTTTGTCAGTCGTTCATACGGGCAAATTTTCGACTTGGAAGATACAGGGCACGATTTCTATGTTATAGATAGAAATAGTAGTCTAAAATGATTCTTTGCACCACACTATGATTTGAGAATGACCGTAGAACCCCTTGTAGACTACAGTATGTCAGCCTGAATCATTAAACAGCATCCCATATTTCGTTATTCGCGTTATACAGTAAGAGAGTGTGTTTTTCTCCATACATACAGCTCATGGAAGTGAACAATGTATAGTTTACCTGTATCAGCACTGTTCATGGTTCCAAAGAGCAGTATCCCAAGTTTAGTTGTCATTAGACTCAGTGAAGCTCCGGGCTTTTCTTTACCATAATCTTGACGCAGTCCAGGTAGCTTTCCCTGTTACCGCCTTCGCCTATACTGTCTTCAAACCAAACGATACCAAGCTTAGTGTGTGATCAACAGTCGCTGAAGTTATACGGATGCTATTTCTCTAAAATTATTCCTCTTGTTATATTGACATGGGTTACTAGAGGTTTTACAGTAACAGCTGTGCTACGAGTAATTCATACTTGCAGCTACCGTCGCACTTTATTTGTTGAAACTATGCGCTCTAGACAAAAACTGAATTCAGCAGTAACTTTACTTTTACTTTCATTATCACACTAATTTTTACATGAAATCAGTACAGTGTTCCGGGCGGGTATGTAAACTGCAGATATTCGTAACAGGTTTGTGACATTTGTCATGGGTTCGCCAACTATGCAGTTGGTGACAATCTGCTTTCGTTGTAATTTAAGGAAGACCTACATGACAGTAATTCGCAGACATATTGGCAGGTCAGAATGCTAGTGGAGGGGCTGTAGTACATGAATTAAGTGAATGAGGAAGTAACTGCGGTGCAGAACATTCAGAAAACATTACTTTGTTCCTTTGCATTATCAAAACTGTGTTATGTACAACTGAAGTTTGATTTACGTATTTCATTTTTAGTTGCGGATGAGCAGTGAACCATTGAGCCTGAGCGGATAGCAGTTACATTGCAGAGCAGCGGATAAATGTTCTAATGGTGTTGCAGGGGCCCGGAGACGACTGCAATGTTTTTGCATCGTGCGGAATCGGAATGGACTGCCGGAACAAAAAATGTTCCGGTTGCTCTGTGAAGACTCTAGAATGCTATTTCGAGAGTTTTCCCATGTCAGAAGAGGAATGATGTTGGCATAATAAGGGGACGTCTGAATATTTTCTCAGACGTCCCTACTTTCAACTGACACATAGTCGACTAGTTCTTTTGAAGAAACTTGCATCGTCTTTATATTGTTATCATAATACTATGGAGGGCCTTACGTGCGTTAATATAGACACAAATGAATAATTTTCACTTCTTGTTCTGTCTCTCTATATTTCGTTTCTTTCACAATAAACTTAATGGAAGTATTCTTGTTATTTTCTATTGTTTTATTTTTCTCCAATTCCTTTTTCCTTCTTCTGTCGACACTTCTTTTCGATTGCCAGCAGTCTACATCTTGTAGCAGCTGGCTCCTCTTGTACTGTTGTTTACTGAACTCACTCTTCCATGACGATGCGCCTCCTTCTGATGTCTTGAATTTTCGAGCAAATATATTTTAATGGTCTCATGCCTCTCCTAGTAAGTTTACTTCTTCTTACATTTTGTGCTCAGGTATTGTGTGAAATCTCAACTATCCTAGTCGCCGCAAGTAGCTTAACAAAAATTCGATACCACTCGGCAGACAGTGGCGCGGTGAAAGTTGGTGCAAACAAAAGTTCCGAGGTGACGATAGTTAGTCTATTAAAGTGATAAACAGCTGGTTAAAAACAGGATTCTAATTACAGAAATACCGAAAGAGAGAAAACTGTAAGACAAGCAACAGTCAAACATTGTGTTTAATGGCTCGGTATGAAGACTTCAAGCGATGAGAGCCAAGTGGCTGTCCGCGTTGGCTTCTTCTGAATAGGTTTTGTGAGTCCAACCTGACTGGAATTTGAGGCATTTCGCCTGCTCACTTATGTGGTAAAATGGAACACCTATAGCTGTCCTTACGAAGTTATTTATTAAATGGTTGCCAGATTCTGTGCTTCAGTATACCATCTTCAGGCCCTAACTGACACTGAGAGGGTTATCTCCAATCGTATACACGATTCTATGTGGCCAACATCTATGAACTGCTTTTCGCAGACTACCTGTAACGACGATGTTGTGTCTCCGACCATTACCCATCAACTCCAACTTCGTAGCTGACGGTTGGTGACACAACATCGTTCCTACAAGTAGTGTGCGAAAGCCAGTTCATAGATGTTGGCCACAGAAGGAATTGTGTATACGATTGGAGTTAACCGCGTCAGCGTCAGTTAAGGCCTGAAGATGGTGTACTGAAGCACCGAAACTGGTAGCCATATAATAAATAACATCGCAAGGACGCCTGTAGGTGTTCCATTTTATTACGTCTTCTGAATAGGTTCAACCTATACGGCCTTATGGTGCAGTATTTCACCCGAAGGTATTGCCTGCTATTTTAGGTGATGGTGCTGTCTCCAAATGGCAGTACGTGACTGAGACCTCTATTTACGCACAGAACTCCTTCACAGGGCGCCCATTGTACCCTCTGCTTGTGGCCCGATGCATTCAGCTCGCAAAAGGGAATATATTCCCGTTGATCGGCTTTGCTGTACTCGTACCTTCGCGAACTTTGGAGACGCCATGAATTTTATTGCTGCTCGTTTCACTTGCAGCATTTTAAACTGTCTTATGTTCCTACAGGACCACACACACGGAAACCGCCACATATTTGGAAACAAAGAGCCAAATACTTATTTCGTCTTTCTTTCTCTATCGAACGGAAATATAAATAACATCTAATATTTAAGAATAGGCCATACTTGTCTTCGTACGAAGCACCAATAATGTGTTGAAAAGGCTAAGACGAAAGAAATAGCGTTTAGCTCGACGTGAACCTAGTTTCTTTGAGTACATAATCGACATCTGCATCCACTTCGCGACAGCGAAGACCTGTGATTTTCGTTTTTTGTGTTGGCTATCACAGTAGCTCTTGAGTGCTTATATCGTTGATGCGTCATTAACTGACATTTAATTTTTGTGATAAATCTTCAACGTGCCATTGCCTTCAGAGTGCATAACACTAGACGCTGGATCCTCTGAAACAGCACTCTGCTATGGCACGCAAGCCAATATGGCATCTCCAAAGTAGTTGAAGATACTAGTACATCAAAGGCCAACAGCAAAAATATACTCTTTTTTGTGAGAGGAATGCATCAGACCACAATGTGCACCAATTGTGCCTACTTGTCAGCCGCAGTATCTCAGACTAGAGCCTGGTGGTGAATCCAAATCACTGTGTGATGTAAGAACATCTGCCTATTGCTGTGGGATGGAATACGGTATCCCTAACAGGTGATCTTTATTGTGGGTACCACAACTATACAGGTAGCGACAATACGCCTTCATTGTTGAGACCGAGATGATGTTAGACATGCTGATGAATCAGAACAAGAGAGGCTGTAGTACAAGAAAAATATAAAAAAGCATAACTGAAGTATAGAGATATCAGGCAACACTACTTGGTCCCTTTTCCCTCATACAGGAAGTGAGCTGAGTAGCTGAAGTAACATCTAAATATTTTTGTATTTACTTAGGAACGACCGGGAAACCTGCGAACCTGAGAAAATGGCGCCACCTTGCAGAACAGAGGTTAAATATTCTACTGGTGTTTCAGGGACCAGGAGAGAGGTGCAGCGATTATGAGAGCTGCGGGGACGGTTTGAGGTGTGCACAAAAGTTATGCGTCGGCTGCTCCCTGGCGACTCTCCAGTGCTTCAGTATCGTTAGTCTTCCCCTGTCAGAAGAGGAATGAATGTGTCACTTAGTAACGAGACGAATACATATTTATCTAAAATATATCTCTATTTAAGTGAGACAGCTTCCACACTCGACATACAGCTCTATGGACTCAACCAGTTTGTTGAAAAAACGTGACTCACTTTTATGTTGTCATCACAATACTTACATGTATTGATATAGACACAAGTGAGTAAATTTCTCTCTTCTTATTCTGTCTCTTTGTTCTTTTCTTTCACAATAAATACATTATCAGTATTCTTGTTATTTTCTTTGGTTTTTATTTTTTTCTCCTATTCCTTTTTCCTTATTCTTGTTACACTGTCTTTTAGTTAACGACATTCTACATTTTGCTGCAAGCTTTTCCTTTACGTTACTGAACTAATTCGGCTCTCTGCTCTTTACAAGTTAGCGGAAATACTCTCAAGAATTTCTTGTCACTTCTCTTTCATGAATTAATACTAATAAACGGCTTTTATTGCACATCTGCCTCTTTCCAGGAGAAGCAAACTGATGATAGAGACTTCCAGATCTGTAACGGAACTTTCTGTGAAATAAACATTCTGCTAATGCAATTGCCTCCTTACCGAAAAAAGTAAGCTGTACGTTCAGAGACCGTGAATAGTGAAAATTGAAATAAAATAGTCCTCGGTCAGTATTTTTAACGAATTAACCGGGTTTCAACACTGCTAGGAGTGTCTTACTCAGAATTTAAATCAAAGAATGGTCTATAACATGGTCACAGAATTATGACTAAAAGCGTATGATACAGAGTATAAGTACAGAATCATCGTGAAAGACTGGCAGTACTTATATGTCATGTATAAAATAATAAATGTGCTAAAAGGTCATTAGTTACAAAGATATATAACATAAAAAATTGTGATGGCGACCCACTAAGGGCTGCTCGTTAATTACGCGGTTGCAGTCCGTTTGCGACCTGTAACCGCCATTCTTTGATTTAAATTCTGAGGAAGACACTCCTAGCAGTGTTGGAAGCCGGTTAATTCGTTAAAAATACTGACCGAGGACTATTTTATTTCAATTTTCACTATTCACGGTCTCTGAACGTACAGCCATGTACAAAATTTTGCTAAATAATGTATTTAGAAGCAGCAGCAGCAGTAGTAGTGAGTTATTTTTTTCAGTTTGCGGTATCAAATTCAGAGACTTATTTATTTCAAGTATTCTTAACACTTGAGATTCTTTATATTTGCTTACAGATAACATAGGGCCAAAGGCGTTACGAAACACAAGAAGAAATTTTGACTAGAAACGGAACAAAATAAATCTGTAACTTCTGTAAACACATAGTCACTCGGGAGATTGAAAAATCCACGAAGCTCGCAGTGAATTCTGTAATGGTTTTTCACTGGTGACACAGAGAGAAAATGACCGTTGAAGAACATGCTGCTCACAACTGGTCACTGGATTCGGTAAAATGGCTGACGACGATGGGCAAACAATCAGCGGTGCTCTTGCTCAAACGAACTCCGCGATGTTTGGCTGGTGTTATTTTGGGAAAACTGGAAAGTTGGATTCTCGCTCCTTTTGAATTGAGACCAGTGTCGTAATCGTCTCGACCTGTGGTAAGTACGACAGACTCATGATAGATATCGATGCATTTCGAAGAAAATAACAGGTATAGGACTCAGACTTTGCGAAAAGAGGTTTCCACTCCGGATGCCAGGAGAATATGCATTACGCTAAAATTAAAATGGGAAACATTCCGTGGGTGGTAGGGGTGGAAGCGACGATTCATCCTCGTACTCACAGAACTCATGGAGGATGCGAGCTGTGTGGTCTGCGGCCGTGTCCCCTTGCAACACAGCGTCATCACTGCAGAACAAACATTGTACCGTGGGCTGCACCTGACCGTCCTAAATAATCACATGATTCTTGGCAGTAATGCGACCTTGCGCGGTAGTCATGGGACCAATGGAAAATCGCTATATTATCGCCCAAATCATCACCGAACCCCCGACACGTTTCACTCTTGGGACGTAAACATGTCCAGAAGTTAGAAATTGTGTGCGACAAGACCCACCGGACTAAATAACATTCTCCCACAGCTCCTTAGTCGAGGTTTTATGGCTTCGGCACAACGTTTTCCCGTTACAGGTATTTACATCATTGCTGAGTGGTTTTGGAATTCCACTCGCCCTGAAATTCCCTGCTTCGTGTTGTCTTGATGCTGGTAGTCTCCTAAAGTGCGGCATTTAGTTCGGTTGGTTGGTTGGTTGGTTCATTCGGGGGAGGGGAACAAATGGGGAGGCCATCGGTCCCACTGACTTAGGAAACGATGGGGAAGGAAATCGGCCGTGCCCTTTCAAAGGAACCATCTCGGCATTTGCCTGAAGCGATTTAGGGAAATCGTGGGAAACCTAAATCAGGATGGCCGGACGCGGGTTTCAACCGTCGTCCTCCCGAAAGCGAGTCCAGTGTGCTGATCACTGCGCCACCTTCGGCAGTGACTTTTACAGCTGTCCTCTCCTCGATTTTGGTCACAGATCTCTCCAATGACCATCTGTCACGATCGGTCATACTTCCGTCGGCGTTGTGACTTACCGGATGATGTTTCTCCGCTTTTCCTGTATGCAGTACAAGTCTTGCATATGATACCACTTGCAGCGCCAGACACTTCTGCTCTCTTGGTTACGGAAGCACCCACCATACTTTCAACAATACAGAGTGTTTCAAAAAGGACTTTACATCATTAAAAATTCATAAAAATTTATTGAAGGAAGGTATTGAACTGGGCTTAGTGTTATTTTGTTGGGAAACACATCGTTTTGAAACTAGATGGCAGATTAAAACTGTGTTCCGGACCGAGACTCGAACTCGGGGCCTTTGCCATTCGCGGACAAGTGCTCTACCAACTGAGCTACCCAAGCACAACTCACGCCTCGTCTTCACAGCTTTGCTTCTGCCAGTACCTCGTCTCCAACCTTCCAAACTTTACAGGAGCTCTCCTGCGAACCTTGCAGAACTAGCACTCCTGAAAGAGAGGATATTGCGGAGACATGGCTTAGCCGCAGCCTATGGGATGTTTTAATCTGCCAGGAAGTTTCATATCAGCACACACTCCGCTGTAGAGTGAAAATCTCATTCTGGAAACATCAAGTTTTTTGTTACCTTAAACTAAATGTTGTATTTGGCTTCCATTCGTTATCCTGCACACATTCCATCGGAAGTCAATTTCTTCCCAAACTCGCTATAGCACTGCAGGCGTAGCTTGCTCAGTGGCGGCGGAAATTCTTGCTCTAAGTTCATGCAGAGAAGCCGGCACAAGAGGTACAAACACGATATCCTTGATGAATCCCCATTAAAAAAAGTCGAGTGGTGTCAGATCTGGGGAATGTGGAGGCCATGCACTTGGCGTATCACGGGCAATCCATTGACCTCGAAAGCGGTCTCTGAGAAAATCCTGGACGTCTGCCAGGTAGTGGGGTGGTGCATCATCTTGCATGAAGTAAACATTTCATTCTTAGCCATTCTCGTTGATGATTCTATCACGGAAAAAAGTGGTCGTACACTTTGTACTTGCTCAATGCACAAAAAACGTTCAGTTTAGGGCTACCATAAACATTTTACAATGTTAGATGTTGATTTTCACTGCTCCAAATCCTACAGTTATGTGTGTTCTTCAAACCGAAACACACAGCCAGCACGCTCGGGTCCAGTGACCACAATTGACGCTTGCAACGAAGTGAACATTGCATAGCTGCCATTCGCGGTCAAATTCAACAGCGAGTCCTGTTGGGTTGGCTAGCATCTGCATTCATGTTCAAGCATGTATTTCTCAATGTGTTTGCATATTTTTGCCCAATAGCTGTAAATGTTTAGATAGAAGTTTTGCTATAGTGCGACTAAAACTTTTTACGAAGACGTGCGTGTTAATGGTCCCAAGGAATCTGGAGCTGATTGCAGAACGATTTTACCGCTGCCAATATATATTTCGCTTAACGTGTGTGTGAAATCTTATGGGACTTAACTGGTAAGGTCATCAGTTCCTAAGCTTACACACTATTTAACCTAAATTATCCTAAGGACAAACACACACACCCATGCCCGAGGGAGGACTCGAACCTCCATCCGCACAGTCCATGAGTGCAGCGCCTAAGACCTCTCGGCTAATCCCGCGCGGCTTAACTTAAGGGCCACGATGATAATATACGAGAAATTAAGGATCATATGGAGGTATGTAGGCAGAAATTAAGGGTCATATGGACGTATGTAAGCAGTCGCTGTACTTTCGAGTGGAACAGGAAAGGAAGTGACTAGCGCAACCTCCACTACGCACCGTACGGTGGTTTCAGGAGTGTGTGTGTAGATGAAGAAGTATAAAAAATATAGAGCTATAGCAAAAATGACAGTGGGTGGGGAGAAACTGAAAACTGTAGAAAGTTTCAAGTGCCTGGGTAGTGTCATACAGGAAAATAGCCAGAAATCATCAAGAGATAAGTAAACGGGCAAGGCAAGGCGACTGCTTTGCGGGAACTGGGAGAAAATGATAGGGAACAAAGAAGTCCCTCAGAGAAAAAAGAAGGTGATACACCGAACATATTATATTTGAGTTCTTTTGTCACTGCTGAAACATGGATTATGAATGAGAGGAGAAAAACAGTTTTGAGGAGTCAGATGGATATAACAAAACTGGAAAAAATGAGAAATTGGAAGGGTTGCAGTGATAACATTTGAGGATTCTCTACAAGTGAAGAATGAAGGTTAAAGGTAAAATGATATCAGCATTTGCAGATTAACTCAGCGAAGATGGGTGGTAAGGTCAAGTGGAAGAAAACAACTGGAAAAAAGGAGAAGATTTAACCAGAGAAGCAACTGAGAGATGCTGTAAATACCGGAGGAAATGGAGAGATTTCTCTTCAAAGCAGACAGACCCTGCTAGTGAAGGGAGCAGTGCAAAATGATGATGACGATGATGAATGGTGTGTTATCATATTAATTTAGGATTTTATACAAAGCACACAGTGTATAGAAGTCTTACCTCGCTACACACTTGATGAGAGTATCCGTGTTCACCGTAGGAGGCATGACCCATTATTAAGGAATACAAGGAATCAATCAGCGATTGCATGAAGTAGAAAAGCGACAGCATATTTGTATGATGAAGTTCGTTTCTTTAAGATACAGTTCATTGTTTCGTTTCGCCGACCGAAATGCCCAACTTATTGCCACATTAAAGTCGTATTCGGGAGTCGCGACAGTAAATTTCCATACGTCCATCAAGAGTTAAGTTTCCTGTGGTACCTGTAAACAAATTCAGATAAATCCCATGGTAGTTCAATTGATAAGTCGATTTTCCCCATCCACGTGCAACTGAGGAATAGCTCCCTCTCTGATCATAATGCCATTGATGGTAACTTAAACCGTAACCTAACGTATTTTTCTTTCATGTCAACACTTTTCCCCCTTTTTTTTTAACATAATGAGTGGATCCATTAATTCAGATCGGTTGATCTCTGCAAGTTGTAAGATCCCTATTTGTCTGCCGCTAAATATGGTGTAGATTACATACCGTTCAAACTATAAACAGTACATTCTAAAGCTTCTAAAGCAAACCTAATGCGCTTTGGACAGCAGGTTAACCATTTCTGCTCATCAAAAATACTATTATTAATACACTACTTCCACAATTTCACCCTTGTAAAGAGATTTTGTTCCATGGCTTGTCAGATGTTGACATACGTGGCAAAAATATCGTTAGGGGTACTACTACCAGTTTATAGCGAAGGCGATATCATGACACTTACTACCAAGTAAGTATGTACGATCAAAATTTATATGATGAAGGCAAGCAAGTGAACACATGAAAACTAAACGTATGCCAGGCCTTAAATTACCAGAAATGATCACTCCACGAAAACTATAAGTAGGTTCTATTTTCTTTTTAATCAAAATTCTCTCACTAGTGTTTATTATAAGAGATGAGGAGTCGCCCTATATGTTCGCCCTATCGCTATAGAGAAATCCTTTCGATTTTTATCAGGAAAGGCAGTTAAAAGATATGTCTATGCAAATGACACGGAGACATTTCCAAAGGTACCTGAACCTTGTGGGCAGTTTGGAGATATTTAAAAGTGGGATGTAGTTTATGGCCTCGTGAGTTAATGTGTGACTGTGCAGTGGCAAGAGCCTAATTTGATCATCCGAGTTTGAGTTCACGACTTGTGAAATATTCCCATTAGGTGACGACTGCAAACAGAAAATATTCAACCTTACAGTATTGTTTCAGTAACAACTCCATATGAATCGTTTCCCAGCATTTGTTTCTTTATTTTCGTCTAAGGAAACCGATCCTGAAATTTTTCCAATTCTGTAAAATTTTTGTTTAACAATGCTATAAATCCCTCAGAGA
Organism: Schistocerca gregaria; assembly: GCF_023897955.1. Classification (NCBI taxonomy): domain Eukaryota; kingdom Metazoa; phylum Arthropoda; class Insecta; order Orthoptera; family Acrididae; genus Schistocerca; species Schistocerca gregaria. The sequence continues at coordinate 429,362,903 of NC_064923.1, forward strand.
AACTTATTTCACCATGTTGTATTTATGCGTCGTGTTTCGTTTCTGTGTCTGACGTATAATTATTTTGCGATAATGCCGTAGGTTTATGACAACCTATGAATCTGCTGTTAATTCACAGAAAATTAGTGGCACAAACTTGGTGTCTGCAGCTCGTAGCGCGAAACTCTACTTCACTCGTTCGATAGAACAAGAAGTGTACATCTCTAGACAAAGTCGCAAGGGATTTGTCGTGTCTGTCTTGAGACTAATTAAACCTGCAGAATTTCCACAATGAGGGGTAGCGTACTGGGGTAGAACAGAACGATTAACAGGAAAAAATTAGGAATATAGCGCAGCAGCGAAACTCGCTGTAACAATAAAAGCCTTAGTCACCCTTGCGTGGAATGTTTGCGAAAAAGTTATTGATCACTGTTGTTAATCTGTGTAGAAACTTAGATGCTCTTTGTTGATGAGTCCCTCTTAAGTAATTAATAGGAGCCTCGCATACTACAAAACAGTGATTTACGTTTTTCAATTAGTGCTAATGTTCCTACAACACTAAACTACCAGTATGAAGTTGTCTGGCGCTGTCAACTTAAGTTTTTTTATCATGGCATATAGATTTCATATCTGATTTTAACATTTCCAGTTTCTGAAAAAAAAATTAGGATGCGCTCAATCTGAAGATTGGTTTTATCACCGTAGTGCTTCACTAGGCCTAGGTGAATTGGAGATGATAGGTCCCTTCAGTCTTCTGGCATTGGAACTGACTTACTCAGCGAGTCATAGAGAAACGTACTGCTTCACGTCTTCTCAGAACCAGGGCACAACGTAACATTTTCAACATTAATAAAAGATTTCCTCATGTGAAATAAGTGATAAGTGATGCGAAAAATACTTTGGGTATATTATACACTTTTTAAAGGGTTGTTATTTACTTTACTGTGCTTACACTTCTACGCAAAAACCACTTCTCAGGTCTTGATTTTAGAAACATGTGAAACAGCTCTTCTTTTAACAAGTGTATTTAATTCCAGGAATACATACACTCCTGGAAATTGAAATAAGAACACCGTGAATTCATTGTCCCAGGAAGGGGAAACTTTATTGACACATTCCTGGGGTCAGATACATCACATGATCACACTGACAGAACCACAGGCACATAGACACAGGCAACAGAGCATGCACAATGTCGGCACTAGTACAGTGTATATCCACCTTTCGCAGCAATGCAGGCTGCTATTCTCCCATGGAGACGATCGTAGAGATGCTGGATGTAGTCCTGTGGAACGGCTTGCCATGCCATTTCCACCTGGCGCCTCAGTTGGACCAGCGTTCGTGCTGGACGTGCAGACCGCGTGAGACGACGCTTCATCCAGTCCCAAACATGCTCAATGGGGGACAGATCCGGAAATCTTGCTGGCCAGGGTAGTTGACTTACACCTTCTAGAGCACGTTGGGTGGCACGGGATACATGCGGACGTGCATTGTCCTGTTGGAACAGCAAGTTCCCTTGCCGGTCTAGGAATGGTAGAACGATGGGTTCGATGACGGTTTGGATGTACCGTGCACTATTCAGTGTCCCCTCGACGATCACCAGAGGTGTACGGCCAGTGTAGGAGATCGCTCCCCACACCATGATGCCGGGTGTTGGCCCTGTGTGCCTCGGTCGTATGCAGTCCTGATTGTGGCGCTCACCTGCACGGCGCCAAACACGCATACGACCATCATTGGCACCAAGGCAGAAGCGACTCTCATCGCTGAAGACGACACGTCTCCATTCGTCCCTCCATTCACGCCTGTCGCGACACCACTGGAGGCGGACTGCACGATGTTGGGGCGTGAGCGGAAGACGGCCTAACGGTGTGCGGAACCGTAGCCCAGCTTCATGGAGACGGTTGCGAATGGTCCTCGCCGATACCCCAGGAGCAACAGTGTCCCTAATTTGCTGGGAAGTGGCGGTGCGGTCCCCTACGGCACTGCGTAGGATCCTACGGTCTTGGCGTGCATCCGTGCGTCGCTGCGGTCCGGTCCCAGGTCGACGGGCACGTGCACCTTCCGCCAACCACTGGCGACAACATCGGTGTACTGTGGAGACCTCACGCCCCACGTTTTGAGCAATTCGGCGGTACGTCCACCCGGCCTCCCGCATGCCCACTATACGCCCTCGCTCAAAGTCCGTCAACTGCACATACGGTTCACGTCCACGCTGTCGCGGCATGCTACCAGTGTTAAAGACTGCGATGGAGCTCCGTATGCCACGGCAAACTGGCTGACACTGACGGCGGCGGTGCACAAATGCTGCGCAGCTAGCGCCATTCGACGGCCAACACCGCGGTTCCTGGTGTGTCCGCTGTGCCGTGCGTGTGATGATTGCTTGTACAGCCCTCTCGCAGTGTCCGGAGCAAGTATGGTGGGTCTGACACACAGGTGTCAATGTGTTCTTTTTTCCATTTCCAGGAGTGTATAAATGCGAGTAGTAAGGAATGAATAGTAATGAATGTGAGACCTTAACTTTTCCCGGCGAATTGAATGTTCAAATAACTTAAGGGTTTGCTGCCGGATGACGTCGTCAAACACCGCCGATATTTCGACAGGAGCACGCCCTGCCATTCTCAAGGCACAAATGCAAGGAAGGAGAAATGTGCAAGCAAATTTAGTACCTCGGTTCACAGATGAGAAACAAGGAAGACACCACACACAGAACAAGTGTCAACACAAACAAAGATAACCAACAGCATTTAAACAAAATTCACCATATCTGTTAATAAGGTTCCTTGACAGTCTGATTTCAACAGCTTCCTTAATAACACTATCGCAGTAGCTGGACGTGCAAGCCAGAATCTCCGTGTTGTTATATTCCATAGGATGACCGGTGTCAAGGCAATGTTCTGCAATAGTGGATTTGCTCGGCAGTTGTAAGCGTGTGTGACGCTTATGTTCAATACACCGGTCTTCCACAGTCTTGATTGTCTGACCAATATATGACATGCCTCAACTGCAAGGAATACGATAGATCCCAGCCTTACGCAAACCAAGAAAATCTTTTACGGACGCCAACAGGGCCTTAATCTTAGAAGGTGGTCGAAAAACACATTTCACATCATATTTCCGCAAAATACGGCCAATCCTGTTGGAAATGCTTCCTGCGTAAGGCAAAAAGGCCGTAGACTTAGGTGCCACTTCGTTGCTATCGTCACTTACCCGTTGCACAGAAGGCTGATTTCGCAACGCACGTTTGATCTGCCTCTCACCATAACCATTCTGACAAAAGGTGACTTCGAGATGTGCTAGCTCAGCTGCCAAACTTTCAGCTGACAAGTGACAAGTATCAGCTGGCAGATAAAAGTCAGTGTGGGTGGGCTTCCTATAAACCGAATGTCCCAAGGTACCATCAGTCTTCCTTTTGACCAACACATCAAGGAAGGGAAGGCATCCATTCTTTTCCACCTCCATAGTGAACTGAATTCAGATGTTCCAAAACCGCTTTAAATTCTTACTGCCATGAGACCAAACAACAAAAGTATCGTCTACATATTTGAAAAGAACACGCAGGTTTCAAGGTCGCTGACTCCAAAGCACGTTCCTCAAAGTCCTCCATAAACAAATTGGCCGCAATAGGTGACAACGGGCTTCCCATTGCAACTCCATCAGTCTGTTCGTAGTACTGACCACTGAATAAAAAGTAAGTGGAAGTCAGCACATGTCGAAACAAATTTGTTAACTCGACACCAAACTTAACGTGAATTAGCTGCGCCGGCCGGAGTAGCCGTGCTGTTCTAGGCGCTACAGTTTGGAGCCGAGCGACCGCTACGGTCGCAGGTTCGAATTCTGCCTATGGCATGGATGTGTGTGATGTCCTTAGGTTAGTTAGGTTTAATTAGTTCTAAGTTCTAGGCTACTAATGACCTCAGAAGTTAAGTCGCATAGTGCTCAGAGCCATTTGAATTAGCTGCAAAGAATCTGAGAGAGGAACGCGAGTGAAAAGAGAAACCACATCAAAACTGACTAAAATATCAGTCATTCAAACGCAATCCCTGCAATCGACGTAAGAAATCTGCAGAGTTCTTAATGTGGTGTTCACACCTACCTACTAGTGGGCTCAACAAACTAGCAAGATGTTTAGCTACACGATTTGTCGGAGTACCAATATTAGAAACAGTAGGCCTCAACGGGACAGCCTCTTTATGGACCTTAGGGAGGCCATATAATGTAGGTGGTACAGCACAGTAAGAATTAAGACTCTTGATAGTCTCCTGTGACAAAGAACTTTTCTTCAGGAGGTTATTTGTCTTTCTCTCAACACTCTTACTAGGGTCAGCACAGATTTTGCAATACGCCGAATCAGAAAGAAGACAGTGCATCTTTTGAATGTAATCGTGCTAGTTGAACAAAACGGTGTCGTTACCCTTGTCCGAAGGTAAAATAACAATATCAGGATCCATTCTAAGTGAACGTAAAGCAGCCGCCTCAGCTGCTGTAATGTTACACTTGGGTGGACAAACTTCCCTCCTAACCTCTTCCACAGCCTCGGAAGGTAGTTTATAAACAGCCTGTTCGATAGAACTAATAAAATCAACAACTGGCAAACTCTTAGGCGTCGGTGCGAAGTTCAAACCTTCCCCTGCACAAAGCTGCGACGTTGATATTAGGAGAGGTATAAGTTAAAATGATATAATCTGATTGTAAAAGAAAAGCAGGTGATACAGAAATGTCACGAATCATTTTCTTCGTGGGGAAAAAAATGGTGATAGGCTATGGACATTGAGCTCATATTGAGGTCTACTGAGATGACAGAAGTCACGGGATACCTCTTAATATCGTGTCGGATCTCCTTTTGACCGGCGTAGTGCAGCAACTCGACATGGCATTGACTCAACAGGTCATTGGAAGTCCGCTGCAGAAATATTGAGCCATGTTGCCTTTATTTCCGTTCATAATCGCGAAAGTGTTGTCAGCGCACAATTTTGTACACGAACTGACCTCTCGATTATGTCACATAAATGTTCGATGGGATTTACATCGGGAGGTATGGGTCGCCAAATTATTCGCTCGAACTGTCCAGAATGTTCTTCAAACCAGTCGCGAATAATTGTGAGCCGGTGACACTTCGCATTGTTAAAAAAACATTGAACCGTTGTTTGGGAACATGAAGTGCATGCATGGCTGGAAATGGTCTCCAAGTAGCCAAACACAACAATTTCTAGTCGATGGGCAGTGTCTTGAAAGGAGGATATAAGATGAACATCAGCAAAAGCAAAACGAGGATAATGGAATGTGGTCGAATTAAATCGGGTGATGTTGCCGGAATTAGATTAGGAAATGAGACACTTGAAGTAGTAAAGGACTTTTGCTATTTGGGGAGTAAAATAACTGATGATGGTCGAAGTAGAGAGGATATAAAATGTAGACTGGCAATGGCAAGGAAATCGTTTCTGAAGAAGAGAAATTTGTTAACATCGAATTTAGATTTAAACGTCAGGAAGTCGTATCTGAAAGTATTTGTATGGTGTGTAGCCATGTATGGAAGTAAAACGTGGACGATAAATTGTTTAGACCAGAAGAGAATAGAAGCTTTCGAAATCTGGTGCTACAGAAGACTGCTGAAGATTAGGTGGGTAGATCACATAATTAATGAGGAGGTACTGAATAGAATTGGGGAGAAGAGGAGTTTGTGGCACAACTTGACAAGAAGAAGGCACCGGTTTGTAGGACATGTTCTGAGGCATCAAGGGATCACATATTTAGCATTGGAGGGCAGCGTGGAGGGAAAAATCGTAGAGGGAGACCAACAGATGAATACACTACGCAGATTCAGAAGGATCTAGGTTGCAGTAGCTACTGGGAGATGAAGAAGCTTGCACAGGATAGTGTAGCATGCAGAGCTTCATCCAACCAGTCTCTGGACTGAAGACCACAACAAGAACACTCGATGATCGGTGCAGTGTGGCCAGAGGATCCGTTCCATTCCATGTAAACGCAATCCAAACCATTATGGAGCCACAGTGCATTGTTGGCAACTTGGGTCCACGGCTTCGTCGGGTCTGCTCCACATTCGAACCCTACCAACAGCTCTTACCAATTGAAATCTGGACTTATCCGATCAGTCCAAGGAGAGGCAGGTGATGTTGTGCTGTTAGGAAAGCACTCGTGTCGGTTGCTTGACTGTTAATGTCAAATTTCGGCACGCTGTACTAACGGATACGTTCATCGTACGTCCGACATTGATTTCTGCGGTTATTTCACACAGTAGTTATTGTCTGTTAGCACTGATAACTCTACGCAAACGGCGCTGCCCTCGGTCGTTAAGTGAAGGACGTCGGCCGCTGTGTTGTCCGTGGTGAGAGGTATTGCCTGAAATTTGGTATTCTCGGTACACTCTTGACACTGCAGATGGAATGTCCCGTGCGTCTAGTTCAAACCACCATCCTGCATTCAAAGTCTGTTAATTCCCGTCGTGCGGCCGTAACCAAGTCGGACACCTTTTCATATGAATCACCTGGGTAAAAATGACAACTCTGCCAAAGCACTGCCCTTGTGTACGCAATACCACCGCCATCTGTATACTTGCATATCGCTATCCCATGACTTTATAAAAAAAATGTTCAAATGTGTGTGAATTCCTAAAGGACCAAACAGCTGAGGTCATCGGTCCCTAGACTTACACACTAGTTAAACTTATGTTAAGGGCAACACACATACACCCATGCCCGAGGGAGGACTCGAAACTCCGGCAGGAGGAGCCGCTCTGGCTTTATCATCTGAGCGTGGTTGCTGACCTGTTTCTAAAGCGAATTCATAATAACAGAATACGATGATGATTTAGTATTTGTACACAACCAGTTACAGTCAAAGAAAAAAGCAATAATACAATGACCAGAACAGAATTCCAAATTAGTGGAAACCACAGCACAGTGAAGCTTGCATATATTATTATGTTATCGAAGCGTGTTTACTCGGGTTGGCAACTGAGTTTTAGTAACCACACCGTTCAAGTAACTGTTAACGTCCGAATACGGTAAACGTTTACAGTTTGACGTTTAAATGTTTTGTAGTGATTATCACTTTGTCGTTGCTCTAAAACGAATGTGTTGAGAAGTTATCAAAAGCTGACACAATGTTAGCAGTGCTCTTTAGCGATGACGAGACCTCTCAACTTGAATCGCGAACAAATGCATCTGATACGAAAATTGAACTTGTTATATTACAACAGATGTGGCCTATTTTCCCAACGACGGCCTTTTGAACTTTGCAACCGTGTCATTGCAACATGGATTCCAAACTGGTAGCTACTCTGACTTCGATTTTCACACGTGTTTTCGTGCCTGTCGGTGCTAGATTGCAATGTAATACTCAAGGGTGCTTTATCTAAACACAGAAACAATTAACTTCTGCAGTTGTGTTGTTCGCTAGATCGAGACTATTTCTTTTCTGTTAAGAGATTTTTTACTGAAGTTTTCTGTCGCATCCGAAATTGTAAAGATTACCATTTCATTCAAATTTTGACCATCTTGAAATCAGTCAAACAAATAAGAACATGATAAGTTTGATCTTACGGAATTGATCTGGAACACAGACGATAAATGTAGCAGTTTATACGATACCCACTGTATTTCCGGAGCAACTGAGCTCCATGACTCACTAGTGTGCAGGGGCTGGATAAAAATATGAAGATACCGCGAGAAATACATGCTTGAACTTAAATGCACTCCTGCAGGTTGCGTTGTTGTATTTGACAGCGAACGACGCGAGTTCAGTGCCCTCAAAATGTTGCCAGAGTCAATCGTGGCCAGAACTGTGTTCTGTGTACTCGTGAGTGCATTACGTCGGAGATAAGTGAATTCGAACGCAGACAGATAGTGCCTGTACTGTAGGTGCTTCGGTAATCAAGGTAGCCGAAGTGTTTGCTGTTTCAACAGGTACTCTATCGGTGATTTATGCCGCATACAGGCAAAGCGGGAAAAGTCACGATTCGAATGAAGGGCTGTGTTGGATGATCGTGACAGAAGGTCATTGAATAAGTCTGTGACGAAAAATGTACACCTGTTTAGGAACTACAGTGGCATTGCTGTCTCTTACTTTCCATACTGACGACGTTTATGTGGCCTCAAATCGATTCATTTAACTGTTTAATACTCCCTAACGTAACAGTGTCCCCTGCCTCGCGGAATTGGTGAGTGAGATGTTTCAGAGACGTTGAAGCAGATAATATCCTTGTTTCGTTACCCAGGGAAAGTGAGGATAGAGGAGGAGAAAATTTGTTAGGTACATTCGCTTCGTCACTGTCATCAATGATGTGATGATTTTAATCATCAACTTTCTTAATAAATTTCTCTTTTGTCTCATATTCTAGAACACTTTGCAAAAGACAGTAAACTGAGCAGGAGCTTCAGTTCTGAATCATTATCATGGAAGCTATCAGAAAATCTTAGTTTAATTTACAACTTGATCGAAACACAATAACGTGACTAAAATTTACAAACAGTATGTTCATATTTGGTTCTTTCCGACTCCTCGATATATATCGTCGTTTCTTGGGATATGATGTTTTTATGACGCTCATTATAATGTGTCATGAAGTAACAGAAGTATCAAAATTGTGCCTCTAATTGGTATTGGAAATGAAAGGATCGTGACAGATTTGAGAAAGTAAATGATCACAAAGTCAGTACCTCGGCTTGATTCGGCTGTAGCTCCACAACTTTGTCCTGTCTGTTAAGCATCACGTGGAAGCTGAGTTAAAAAGAATAGGCATCTTGTCCATGGATTTTGGTAGCCCTCTGTTACTGTTTGATACAGGCGTGACTTTATACAAAAGCTCTTTCCCGAGGTCAATGTGTTCTTAGAAGAGGTATAACGAGTTTCCATTGTCGTTGTCTTGATACGAATTTCCTCTAAATATTTTTCTCCATTTGTTTCAAAAGTTTCTTTCGTGTGTAATTTAAATTCAGGATATAACCAATGCAAAATTTGTAATTCTTCACACCAACACTCTACAACTTGATTTATCTGTTTAGGAATTAGCAGATTACAAACAGTTTTCTATTAACAGGGATCCATTAGAAACTAACGAGGGCATACCAAGACAAAAGTTCATGTAGGGACGAAGTTTCAGTATTTACAGATATTGATGTATGTCCCTGGACTCAAAGGAAAATACAGTGGTTATTTTCCTGTGTGCTTTAGTTAACAGTCAGTCGCCATCTTAGGTAGCACGAAATCACAAACGCTCAGTGACAAATCAGAAATAATCTTTCTGCGAACAACTGTTAAACTTCGTATACACTTATCAGAGTGCACTGATAAAATGAAATTTCTGAAACTCTTCAAAAACTAACACACCAACGGCGAGAAACTTTTGATGGTACCCCCAACAGTTTAGAGACATGTCTGTCATTGGCAGAACAATTGTGTACGTCTGAGGAATAAAATCATTTGATATATCGCAGAAGCATAGAAAAATATCACTCTTAACATTAGACCTACTATTAAGGGCACATTCTTTCTGACAAAAATTACTTCCAAAGGATTCTATATTAGGAAGTCTCATTCAAAATTTAAGTTTTGCATAGTTGCTGTATGTCACTTACGGCGAATTCGGAATGGTTATTCGGATTTTTTCGATTGTACAGGGTGGTCAAAACAGTCTGTAAAGTTTTTAAGGGTGTTGCAGTGTAGGTTGTGTTGAGGAATAAATGTCAAGGAAAAAAACTGCACCGCTTCCGAGCTAATTAGCATTGAAGGTAGCCAATCAGGCCGTTGCGCTAGCGCATTCAAACAGCCAACCAGATACAGTCAGTGTCAGTTGTTCTCATAGCATAGATGACAGCGCACGAGACCGCTCCGTCTTTGGCTCGGGTTCGATTCTTACTGCTGTCCCAGGTCCAATTTTTGTCTCGCTCTCTTGCACGGAAACCAAGCGATAATCATGTTTGGCGACACCGTCTCCGGCGAGCAGCTTGAATTTGCACGCGAAGCGGCCTGGTAGACTAACCTCAAGGCTAATTAACTCTGAAACGGCAAAACGTTTCGAATTTTATCCCTAGTAATTATTTCATTGCACAGCCTACCGGGAAACACCCTTACAAGATTCTCACACTGTTTCTGACCGTTTTGTTTCAGCTGAGCTGTTGTTTGCGAGATTACTGTTGTCATTCGCGTGTGTTTGTGTGTGTGTGTGTGTGTGTGTGTGTGTGTGTGTGTGTGTGTGTGTGTGTTGGCGGCCGAGCGGTTCTAGGCGCTTCAGTCTGGAACCGCGTGACCGCTACGGTTGCAGGTTCGAATCCTGCCTTGGGCATGGATGTGTGTAATGTCCTTAGGTTAGTTAGGTTTAAGTAGTTCTAAGTTCTAGGGGACTGATGATCTGAGATGTTAAGTCCCATAGTGCTCAGAGCCATTTGAACCATTTGATTGTGTGTGTGTGTGTGTGTGTGTGTGTGTGTGTGTGAGTTAGATGGGCGAGAGGGGGAAATAAGTTCTTTCTTCTTAGTACCAGCACCTGTTTGGCTGAGCACCTTCATTTCCCCCGCACACTGCCCCACAGGTTGCCAGGGTGCGAGGACCTGTGCCAAATCAATTTGTGAAATACTAAGAAAAGAATGAAAGAAAATTCAGCTGATCTTCATATCGAAGTCCATCCAGTGAAGTTACATGAGGATGGTTGTACAATGAGGCTCAATACATTTTGTTTACCACTGAACAACAAAATATATTTTTATTACTTTGAGATCACAGAATACCAAATAAAGTTTTCTCCTGCGATTATCCTCATACATTCATAGTTACTCACATGCTACTCCTATATCTAAACATCTGTAGTGGCAAATACTTCCTATAAGTAACTGAATTGCTAATAAACGTCAACACGGTGCTTGTCTATATGATGAGTAATGCTTTGAGCTTGATTTCGGAATAATACCTCTTGCTCTTATACAGCATCCATCTCGCAAACGCCGTAGTCTTGTGTTCCTGTCCCATTTCATCTTCCAGAGCATGTCACTGAGTCCCAACAGAAACTGTCCGTCGTAAGATTAAACGGCTGTGAAAGATCACGATAGCTAAAACTCCTTGATCCTATGAAACTCCTGTTCAATAGCTCTGTCCGTTAACAAGAAACGTTCTTCCTGGAAAGGGCTGATAACCTGCATGTAGAATCTCACTATTCCTATAAAATAACATACTTGAAGTACATTGATGGTTACTAGCATGTAGCATATTGAACTGAACTTGTTGGGATCGGACATCATTCCCTCTCAACAGATTATATCACCGAAGACTTTTATACGCCTTCGCCCAGATAAAAACTGTTGTTAGTCCACAGTCACTCCACTGTCTTCCAATTCTTGTGATACGTGTCCTAGTAGTATTCCCACCAAATTTTGCATGCAATTAGTTAGGCACTATATTCAGGCCATGGCCTTACTTTCTAGGATAAGACCCAACACATCTACCAGAACTCTTACAAGTCGCGCAGGTGAGACACTAAACCCAAATGGAAACCTCGTAAATTGGTAAGACTTGCCTCCTGCAGAAAAGCTGTGTGTTGTCAGCAAGCCCGTGTTAACATAATCATCAAATACCCAGATGTAATATCGAGACTAATGAGCATCTGTCCCCTGTGAAATCTAAGGCTTCACCTATTAATTCTGACCGGTTTTTGTCCCCCCCTCCCCCCCCCCCCCCCCCCCACACGCTTTGATTCAGCTTCCGAAATTCGAGAGCTAAACGCATTGTTCCATCGTTCTTAAAAGTAGTCACCTTTGGGTTACTGTAGCGGCTTATTTTTGGCACTGTGACGCATCCATACAGCATTCATTGGACTTCCTTAGCCACCAGCTCCTTTATTTCGGGCGGGATTGGATATGGTTTAATGGAGAAAGTCAAGTTTCACTTTAAATTCATAATAAAATTGTCTTATTTCATCCAGATAGTGTGAAAACACATGTCGGTGACGGTACAGCAATTTGCTTAACCATTCCTTTCTCCTCGGGTAATAACTTCATTAGTTCTGCTACACTGCTTCCATTAAATACACTATCCGTAGGGACGGAGGACACTCTTTCTATCCCAAGCACCTTGGCTGTTACGCAAATGATACAGAAGACTGAGTGAGAAACTTGGTGTCCCTGCAAATTCCCAGGCATGACCATTTGTGTCGGGTACTGATAAAGAGTGGCATGCAATAATAGAACGGTAACAGGGCGAGGATGGAGGTGGAAGTGTGGAGGCACTTCCCTACTGAACGTGGAATATCCCAGGGACCCGCAAACATTGCCCTCAAATTGCTTTATCTGCTATCTGAATCAACTTAAAACTGCCAATGGGCTACAAGAGCCTAGAATATTATGTTCAAAGGAAGCTTCGATCAGTCGCCTTGGTACACTGGCCCTGGTATCCTTAAATCGAACAGGGAATTGTGCTACTATGCACTCTTCGTTGGCTGAGCCTACAACGCAGTGCGAAGTGCGAATGTGAATTACTGAGTTGCCCACGAGTCTGAGAGACTCAAGGAGCAAGGTTCTCTTTAGAAAGCTACGACAACGGGCTGATTTGTCTAGTGGAGTGTAAACGTTTGTCAGAGTGCGAAGAAGACCGAATCAGCAGGCTGCAGATAGGACACGTATGAGAGATGTTCGTGACCACCTGTCGTTCTTCTGCATGATTTTATGGTGTCCTAGAAGTGCCTGTAAATTATACTAAGGTGAAAAATGCCATGGACACCTCCCAAGAGCGCGTCGAACCTCCTTTTGCCGGCATACTGCACCAACTCGACGTGGCATGGACTCAACAAGTACACTGCAGAAATATTGAGCCATGCTGCAGGGCATGAATTTGTGCACAACTGACCTCTCTATGTCTCACGTCGGGCGATCTGGGTGGCCATATCATTCGCTCAAACTGTTCAGAATGTTCTTCAAACCAAAGGACTGTAGCCCAGTGACATGGCACACTACCATGAAAATAAATTCCATCTTTGTTCGGGAAATGGCCCCTAAGTGGCCGAACATCATGATTTCCAGTTAATGATCGGTTCGCTTGGACCAAAGGACTCAGTTGATTCCATGTAAAGACAGCCCACATCATTATGGAACCACGACTGGCTTGAACAGTGCCTTGTTGGCAACTTGGGTCCATGGCTTTGTGGGGTATGCGCCACTCTCGATCCCCACTATCAATTCGCATCAACTGAAATCGGTGCTCATCTTTCAAGGTCACGGTTTTCAAGTCGTTCAGTATCCAAACGGTATGTCACGAGCCCAGGAGAGGCGCGTCGATCGACTGCTGCCATAGACAGTTGCTGACATATTTCGCCCCACTACCCTAACAGATACGTTCTTCGTACGTCCTACATTGATTCTGCAGTTATTTCATGAGGTGTTGCTTGTCTGTTAGCACTGACAACTCTCGGTCGTTAACTAAGGCAAAAAAATCACTGTGCTGCCTGGGGTGAGAGGTAATTTGGTGTTCTCGGCACGCTCTTGATCTCGGAATGCTGAAATTCCTAACAATTTCAGAAATGAAATGTCCCATGCATCTACCGCCAGCTACCGTTGTGTATTCAGAGTCTGTTAATTCCCGAAGTGCGGATATAACGCCGTCAGAAACCTTTTCACATGAATCATCTGAGTACAAATGACAGCTCCACGATGCATTATCCTTTTATACCTTGTATACATGACAACACCATCATCTGTATAAGTGCATATCGCTATCCCATTACTCAATGTACAATGCGGCTTAATCACACAATAATGTTATTTGTTGTTGTGGTCTTCAGTCCTGAGACTGGTTTATTGCAGCTCTCCGTGCTACTCTATCCTGCGCAAGCTTCTTCATCTCCCAGTACTTATTGCAACCTACATCCTTCTGAATCTGCGTAGTGTATTCATCTGTTGGTCTCCCTCTACGATTTTGCCCTCCACGCTGCCCTCCAATGCTAAATATGTGATCCCTTGATGCCTCAGAACATGTCCTACAAACCGGTGCCTTCTTCTTGTCAAGTTGTGTCACAAACTCCTCTTCTCCCCAAATCTAATCAATACCTCCTCATTAGTTATGTGATCTACCCATCTAATCTTCAGCATTCTTCTATAGCACCACATTTCGAAAGCTTCTATTCTCTTCCTGTCCAAACTATTTATAGTCCATGTTTCACTTCCATACATGGCTACACTCCTTACAAATACTTTCAGAAACGACTTCCTGTCACTTAAATCTATACTCTATGTTAACAAATTTCTCTTCTTCAGAAACGCTTTTCTTGCCGTTGCCAGTCTGCATTTTATATCCTCTCTACTTCGACCATCATCAGTTACTTTGCTCCATGTTTCACTTCTATACATGGCTACACTCCTTACAAATACTTTCAGAAACGACTTCCTGACACTGAAATCTATTCTCGATGTTAACAAATTTCTCTTCTTCACAAACGCTTTCCTTGCCATTGCCAGTCTGCATTTTATATCCTCTCTACTTCGAACATCATCAGTTATTTTCCTCCCCAAGTAGCAAAATTCCTTTACTACTTTAAGTGTCTCATTTCCTAATCTAATTCCGTCAGCATCACCTGAGTTAATTCGACTACAATCCATTATCCTCGTTTTGCTTTTGTTGATGTTCGTCTTATATCCTCCTTTCAAGACACTGTCAATTCCGTTCAACTACTCTTCCAACTCCTTTGCTGTCTCTGACAGCATTACAATGTCATCGGCGAACCTCAAAGTTTTTATTTCTTCTCCATGGATTTTAATACCTACTCCGAATTTTTCTTTTGTTTCCTTTACTGCTTGCTCAATATACAGATTGAATGACATCGCGGAGAGGCTACACCCCTGTCTCACTCCCTTCCCAACCACTGCTTCTCTTTCATGTCCCTCGACTCTTATAACTGCCATCTAGTTTCTGTACAAATTGTAAATAGGCTTTCTCTCCCTGTATTTTACCGCTGCCACATTTAGAAGTTGAAAGAGGGTATTCCAGTCAACATTGTCAAAAGCTTTCTCTAAGTCTACAAATGCTAGAAACGTAGGTTTGCCTTTCCTTAATCTTTCTTCTAAGATAAGTCGTAAAGTCAGTATTGCCTCACGTGTTCCAACAGTTACTTATGTTATTTAGGTCTGAGAACTTGTATTCTGTGTTAACACCAAGCTTGTTGTATGCTTAAACTCCTCACGCTGGCCTTAGCTAATTTGCAGGTGGGGTAACGTGTGCGCAAGGTGCTGGTAGCCGGGCGAGTGTGTTCCGCTGAGCAGGTGCGCGCCTCCCCAGCCTACACCTCACGTGACTGGCGGCGTTGGGTTTCAGGGTCCTAGTGAGCATTGCAACGACTTCATCAAGTGCGGGGACGGCCTGCGGTGCAACTGCGGCCGCTGCACCGGCTGCTCGATGCACACGCTGCAGTGCTACTCCGACTTCAGCACTCCGACCACGTGTCCCTAGGCGGCGCGGCGCGGCGCGGCGTCTTCTCCGGCTGGCATCAGTATTAAAGGGGGCGCCGGCGGTGACACAGCCCACCCCTCGCCGACGCCCCTGCTTCGTTCCTGTTTTGTCACGCGATCTCAATCTAGTCTATTTATTTTGTACAGTGGAGTTTGTGTTCTACGAAGTAGACTTGCGTTTGGTCTCTCCCATTTGTTTAAGTTTCAGTAAAAGTGCTGTTTATTTGGTTGCGTCATGTAACTGTCCTGCTGTGTGTATCACATTGATACCCGACTGCCTTTGAATCACTGACTGAATAAAACATTATATTTTGAAGCAATGAAATCTCCTGCCTTTTTCTTTGCTTCTGGCCTTCTCTTTCTCGTCTTAAAATTCCCCACATCCAGTTTCCTCTATAGATGTTTCCCACTTGTAATATACTGTATCTCATTCTCCCCATGTGGGTACGCTTTCACCCAAAATTCAAGAACGACAGCCTACAGATTCACAATTCGTAGTGTGTCATAGTCTATTATGCCATGGCCGAATGGATTTCACATTTAAACCCAACGTTTAGTCCTCATCTGTGGAGGGCATTTTCAAGGGGGATCGTAGCTGTTTTGAGAGTCCGATGCATATCCTCGCTCACTACTGACTGCAACAATATTCTGTTTCCGCGAGCTTCCGCACAATGACGGGGGTCACAGGTTTTGAATAACCGAGCGCAATTGGCCAATGTCGATTGCTGTCGTTTACTGTTGCTATCACTCCATGGTGATGGTACACATTTTCTTCAGCACCGGGATCTAGGAGAAGAAGGTGTGTACCAGCCTTCCACCACAGATGATAGCAACAGCGAACGACTACAATCGACAACGTCCAATTGCGCTGGGTTATTCACAGCAAGTGACGTCGTGCCACAGCGTGGAGCCGGCCGCTGTGGCCGAGCGATTCTAGGTACTTCACTTCGGAACCGTGCTGCTGCTACGGTCGCAGGTTCGAATCCTGCCATGGGATGTCCTTAGGTTAGTTACGTTTAAGTAGTTCTAAGTCTGGGGGATTGATGACCTCAGATGTTAGGTCCCATAATGCTCAGAGCCATTTGAACCACTGCGCCAAAGCACGCATAAACGGAATTTTACTGCAGTTAGTAGCGAGCTAGGGTGTGAGTTAAACACTCAAAGAAGCTACGATCCCCCTTGCAAATGTCGTCCACAGATGGGGACGAAACCTTGGGTTTAAATGTGAAATCCGTTCGGCCACGGGATAATAGCCCGGAACATTTTATTAATTGTGAAATTTCCGGCAGAGGAACTTTATATTTTACAGCCTACATATTATTATCACAATGTAAAACAAATTTATTCTGAGCAAACGCCTAGGAATACCACATGCCCATGGTTAATACACCAGATTGTACCACCGTATTACACACGAGACGTAGTCATAAAATTTAAATTATACCTCGAAAAATAAAGTTACATGATCCATTTTTTTGTTTTCTGTAGGTATACGTCTGCTCCCATAATATATTTTGAATTTCCCCCGGTACAGTACCGTAGTGCACCACTAGAGAAGCCATAGCAAAGTACCAGTAGAGTCAGAGTGGAGTATCGTGTCACAATTCGTTTTCTGCAACAGCGGATATGTTGCAGCTGTGTCAGGCCAGGCTAGACGGTTCAGAAGTCTTTTTAATTGGCCGACAAAGATGAAAGAGTCCGTTGCTGCCGAAAACGAACGATGGCAGGGCACTCTAGTTTATCAATGGGCTGCACACTTCGTTTTGGCTCATGAAGCGGCATGCTATGGTACTATAGCAGGGGGATTTCAGTGTGCTCGAGAACTACAGACATGCACCTGTAAACAACCACACAAATAATTAACTACAAATTTGGGGGCGATAAATAAAAGGTTATGATTAGACCTGGTAAGTTCTAAGTAAATCATATCCGTAGACATAAAAACTTATACTATTAGTTTTTCCTTAGCTCTTGGCGAAGGCCGTGCCAACATCCGCGGTAAAGAAATAATATTAAAACACTGTACTTGATAGTTCCTAAATTCTTCGCACACACACACAATTATATTTAAAAAAAAACATGAGGTTTTGGCAGTAGAACTAGACTGCGTTTGACACATTGCTCTTACACGATAATTTTCTCGGATGTAGACAATCAAGCATCAAAGTGTACAAGTTCAACGCATGAATGTCTACTTCCACATCGCCCGATATCCTTACATCATAATTTTGTGGTACACACTACCCATTTTCCCGACAATGCGTCAGACTCCAACACTGATACTTGCCTGACCTGGTCACAGCTTTTTGCACGCACCACTTAGAAATCTAAATTAATATCTCCATCAGTACTGTAGAAAGTGAGTTAAACAGCTCCCCCCAGTACAACAATTAACCAACAAGAACAATGGCAGTCCTACCTGATCAAGAGTTTCTCCCTCCACATTATATAGTGTGCCTTCTCCATTACTTTTTGACGAACAATCAGCCGAGCCCACATGCTCACAATCTTTTATTAGTCTCGAATCGAGCAAGGTGCCATAGTGATTAAGACACAGGTACGGGGTTTCAGTATAGATTTAGTTTTTCCATGATGTCCCTGAATCAGTTAAGGTGAATGTCAAGATGGTTTCGTTGTAAACGACACAGTCGGTTGCCTCCTCCATTCCTTGTCCATTCGAAACCTGTCCTTCATACCTAATAAACTCCTCTTCGATGTTAAATTCTAATTCTCCTACTCCTCTGCCTTGGAGATTCTTCGTCATCTGCCACGGTCACTAATAGATTCAGAAACATTTCTAATCCAGCTGACTTTCTTCAGCTAGAAGCTGCCACCTAAGTGCAGGCAGATCCAGACGATAACGGAAGAGAAATTTTTCGAAGTTTCGTGCTGTATGTGCACCATCAGCTGAGAACGCTGTTATATATTTTTTTAATTGCCATACTTTACAGGAGACACTCGAGAGGCGCGAAAGATGCTGGAGGAGAGATGTGATATCATCAGATCATCTCAGGAACTCTCAGAAGGATGACTCAGCACAGATAATATGTCATCTAGGTTAACAGATCACTGTTTGATAGAACCAAGAGACTTTACAGCCAACTTCCATTAACTTTCGCAATGTTACAGACACTGGCTTCTACGTACTGGCCTCCGACTGCAGAGTGTACTTATGCAAGAGATGAGCACGCCAGCTAAGAAGGTGCAGTGCTGTTGACTAATTTAGTCGTTGTCCTTCTAGATAAATCTGCAGCTGAGCAGCGACCTCTGGATGCCGTCTGAAGATTTCGACATTTTTGTAATTATGTGCTCATGAAATGACTAAACGATGTGTGTCCCTCGAATGATCATGTCCATATTAATCATGTGATGACTATAATACACAGAAATAATACAGGAACTTCAAAATATTTCTAAGAAAATAAACATTTTCATCCGCCAACATTGTAGTCAAGTGAAATTATTACAAAACCTGTTGTGGAGTGTTGTTTTACCATAGGAGCTCTAATATGCAGACTCATACTGTCAAACCAATGTCTTCAGTAGCAGCCAACACCACAGTATTGAGAAGTTTACCCGGCAATGTAGACCAAGAGACTGCAGAAACTCTCTCGTGTGATAAGAAGTGAGCGTTACGTACGTTGCTGGTCAGTTACATATCACCTGCGTGATACTTTCAGAGCACGCAATTACATTTCTTCTGGTGGCAGATTGACTGTGTTGATGTTCCCTTTCTTTGATTGCATGACTGCAAATGTCGGCCGGCCGGAGTGGCCCAGCGGTTCTAGGCGCTACAGTCTGGAACCAGGCGACCGCTACGGTCGCAAGTTCGAATCCTGCCTCGGGCATGGATGTGTGTGATATCCTTAGGTTAGTTAGGCTTAAGTAGTTCTAAGTCTAGGGGACTGACGACCTGAGAAGCTAAGTCCCATAGTTCTCAGAGACATTTTTTGCAAATGTCGGTAGTCTGAGTGCATAACAGACCTTGGCCTTCCTCGGGCGACCTTCTTACCGAAAAAAATATTGCCGCAGTCTAGGAACAACATAAGAACAAAATTTTAATCGCCTTGTCACCACCATCTGAGTTTATGAAGCAAGATGGTTTTACCCTTAAGACTTACAACTCTTATTCTGGGCCGGCCGCGGTGGTCTCGCGGTTCTAAGCGCGCAGTCCGGAACCGTGCGACTGCTACGGTCGCAGGTTCGAATCCTGCCTCGGGCATGGATGTGTGTGATGTCCTTAGGTTAGTTAGGTTTAAGTAGTTCTAAGTTCTAGGGGACTGATGACCACAGCAGTTGAGTCCCATAGTGCTCAGAGCCATTTTTTTTTTTTTCTGATTCTGGAGGAGAAAGATTGGACTCTCCATTCAGTCATCTAGATTAATGTTTTTAGTCATGTGTGATGAATCAATTAAAGCGAACGCTGGGATGTTTCCTTAAAAATTGCTACGGTTAGTTTCCTGCCTCGTTCTTGCCTAACTTGAGCTTGCACTCTATCAGTAACGTAATGATCGTATGGCATTGACGGCCGGGTGTTCCCACCTGGAGATATTTGGCCACCCAGTTGCAAGTCTTCTCAGCCGACGTCACATTAGACGATGTGCCGGTCGGTAATTATGAAATGATGATGAGGACACCACAACAGACAGTCCCCGAATGGAGAAAAACCGCAATACGGCCGGGAATCGAACCCGGGCCCACTGCGTTACAGTCAGATGCCCTGACCACGCAGCTAAGGAGGAATGTCCAAGGGAGAGAATTGTTGGAGCGTTCGGTGCAAAACAGAGAGGAGACTGGTGGAGCCTCCAAGTATTCTCTTTGCCACTCTGTAGAACGCAACACGTAACTGCTTTCTATCTCTCTCTCCATCCAATTTTCTCTCCGAGACTTTTAGAATATTAGATTCGTGAATGAGAGGATCTGTAGGTTCTTATCGAGGAGTAGTTTTCTCAGGCCTCATGCAGATTGATGGCGGAGTGATGAGAACATGAGAACACATCATGCAACCGCCGATTTTCACAATATTCTTGTCCCGTCGAACTGTCTATTCGAGACAATAGTACAGTAAGCTCAATCTATTCTTGCTAGTAGATAGTATGAGTGGCTGACGAGAATTTGAGGACCCGTAGTGCACCCACCTTCTTTTAAGCACTCTAGCACAATCCAGGTGCCTCTCCGTCATTGCGGGATCTCAGACACATTGGTCAGAGAAGAAATAGGTACTACTGGAAGATTTCATAGTAGTACGGGTTGACCAGTTCTTGTGGGTTGGGTTGTTTTTGGGGGAGGAGACCAGCGAGATCATCGGTCTCATCGGATTAGGGAAGGACGGGGAAAGAAGTCGGCCGTGCACTTTCAAAGGCACCACTCCAGCATTTGCCTGGAGTGATTTAGGGAAATCACGGAAAACCTAAATCACGATGGCCGGACCCGGGATCAGTTCTTGTGTCTTGAGGATGGGCCGCGTAGCCGCCTACTAACGTCCAGTTACCTCCTCGAGATTTTTACATCTCAGACTCTCTGGTTCTAAGAGAAGTAGAGGCTCCTGAAGCGCTGTACAGTAGTACAGTTTGCTCAGTCTTCTACCCTCCTAGCGTGCAGGTTGATGGTAGGATGACGAAGACTTGAAGAACCTTCAAATAGCCAACTTCTGACTTTGGCAAAACTCTAGCCTCCTCGAACTATCTGTCCGAGATTCTGGGACTTTGATCTCATGAGTCAGAGGAGAATTAGGCGCTTCTGGATGATTGTATGGTAGTAAAACAGTAGTCTGTTTCATGGATTCCAAATATACATGTTGGGGTGAGAACTTGGAGACGGAGCATGAAGCTGTCTTCTTCTCTAGCTCGGTCCAGCTACCTCTCTGAGATTTTGGGACCACGCACAGATGAATTGGAAGTGAAATATGTGCTCACGGAGGAGGTACCACAGAATGCTCAGCCCTTGTGTTTTCCAAGTGTACAGGTTTGAGGCCTGACGGGCGCCTGTTTGTGCGGTGCGCAGGGTCCTGGAGACAAGTGCGGCGGGCCCTACGAGCTGCACGGCAAGTGCGGCGACGGCATGGACTGCCGGTGCGGCGTGTGCAGCGGCTGCTCCATGCAGAGCCTCGAGTGCTTCTTCTTCGAGGGCGCAGCGCCCAACTCCTGCTAGTCGGCCGCCGTCCCGGACACCGCCCCCAGTATTACGCGTCGGACCTCGCACGGACACGTCAACACGCTGCACGCCTCTATTTATTCCTTTCGCCTACGTGTCACTAGTTGTACCTGTACTGAACAAATATGTTTGTGCCGTATTATTTGACTACCTCAGTAAGAAAAATTTTTAATTTTTCTTTGCTTTCTTGGCAATGCAAATCTTATTTACATTCATTCCGTCTTGTTTATATTTTGTTAAAAAGACTTATGTATCACATTGATACTTTCGGTCTCTTCTGTGATATATTTGCACAATAAAAATCATTTGCTACACGTTCACTATTAAGTCTGTTTGTTGTTGAGATTGGCTCTGAGCACTATGGGACTTAACATCTGAGGTCATCAGTCCCCTAGAACTCAGAACTACTTAAACCTAACTAACCTAAGGACATAGCACACATCCATGTCCATTCCAGACTGAAGCGCCTAGAACCGCTTGGCCACTCCGGCCGGCTTTGCTGTTGAGATTAATACATTTGTTTCCGTCTACCCACTCCCCTTAATTACCGGAGGAAACACTTCCTGATGAACATGTGACACATGGATCGGACAAGGCACACAAATCTGCTGTAATCTGACTATAAAATAACCAGTGTTGTTACATTCTCCTGACGTACCGGGTGATCAAAAAGTCAGTATAAATTTGAAAACTGAATAAATCATGGAATAATGTAGATGCAGAGGTACAAATTGACACACATGCTTAGAATGACATGGGGTTTTATTAGAACCAAAAAAATACAAAGTTCAAAAAATGTCCGACAGATGGCGCTTCATCTGATCAGAGAAGCAATAATTAGCATAACAAAGTAAGACACAGGAAACATGATGTTCTCTAGAGGAAATGCGCAATATGTCCACCATCATTCCTCAACAATAGCTGTAGTCGAGGAATAATGGTGTGAACAGCACTGTAAAGCATGTCCGGAGTTAAGGTGAGGCATTGGCGTCGGATATTGTCTTTCAGCATCCCTAGAGATGTCGGTCGATCACGATACACTTGCGACTTCAGGTAACCCCAAAGCCAATAATCGCACGGACTGAGGTCTGTGGACCTGGGAGGCGAAGCATGACGAAAGTGTCGGCTGAGCACACGGTCGTCAACAAACGACGAGCGCAAGAGATCTTTCACGCGTCTAGCAATACTTTTTTTTGTTCTAATAAAACCCCATGCCATTCCAAGCATGTGTGTCAATTTTTACCTCTCTATCTACATTATTCCGTGATTTATTAAGTTTTCAAATTTAAACTCACTTTTCGATCACCCGTTATGTGATGCACGATAGCGCCATGACCTGGTAACTTTGATCAATTAAGAGCGAAAATAACACTTAAATTAAGGACCGTCGAATTATATACAAAAAGTCGGGCAAGTACGTGTACGACTCGCGCGCTCTGAGGGTTCTGTACAAACTTACTTTTTAATCTTTATATATAAAAGGTAATGTCCCGACTGACTGACTCACTCTCTGACTCTTCATCGTACATCCCTAACCACTAAGGATAGAAACTTGAAATTTCGAAAGGACGTGCAGTTTATACTGTAGGCATCGTTAATGGGGGGAGTGTTCGAAATTTAATTCAAAAGGCGGTGAAATAAGAGAAGAAACATATCTGGAAACATATCCCTACTACGGGAATTTTGAAGCTGAAACTACGGAAACTGGTATTTGGTTCCTCAGTCGGAAATAAAAAAAATATTTCTTTCAGTATTTTTGGAAATTCAACCACTAAGGGGATAAAATGGAGGGGGAATTTTTTTTAAAAATAAACCATTATCAAAGAACTACTGAAGCATTTCGAAATTACATCTATGAAAATTGGTATTTGACTTCTCGATTATAAATTTAAAAAATGTATTTCAGCGTTTTTGGCACATCAACCTCCAAAAGGAATAAAACAGGGGATGAAATGTTTTAAGAAATTATTTCACTATGAAATCATTTTCT
Source organism: Schistocerca gregaria (assembly GCF_023897955.1). Lineage (NCBI taxonomy): Eukaryota > Metazoa > Arthropoda > Insecta > Orthoptera > Acrididae > Schistocerca > Schistocerca gregaria. The sequence goes on from NC_064923.1 coordinate 429,386,465, forward strand.
AAGCTAAATCTATGAAAATTTGTATTCTATTTCTCTTTTAGAAATACTTATTTCACTCTTTCTGGAATTTCAACCTCTTAGGGTGTGAAGTAGGGGATGAAGACGTTTAAGAAAATATCTCGTTATATTTAAAAAAAATTAAAACTGGCTCTACGAAAATTGGTGTTTCAGTTCTAGGCTAAAAATAAAAAAATAAGTGTTAGGAGATGAAAGTTTCTTTGGAAATATCACCACAAGAACGAAAGCTGCATGCTTAACAGAAGCCTTGGACTCCAACAATCAGAATCTCTTTTTGCTCACAAATACATTCAGGAAAGACCGTGCTTCTGTGGCCTTAATTGGCATGAAAAGTTTATGTTGCAATTTGTGAATAACATACAAATTCGATTAAAGGAAGACAAAAAGAAATCTGTGTAAACCATACAGTCTACGCGATTGAAGTTACGGGCAATAAGTTACTTATTTATATGCAGGATGAATCAGCTGCGTCTAGCGATGTCGTATTATGCAGCCTAGAATGTTATATCTGGCCTTCAGAAACTACGCACGCGATTTTCATTTTCTCTCGCTCGCTACGGCAAACTATTTTTTCTATAGAAAAAAATGAGCAAGACCTTTTCTTGGGAAACTTGATGTAGGTAAATTTTGTATATTCCGTAGTTCTCGAGTTATTCAAGAAAAACGTACAAAAGTGATCTTCAAACGCACCCCTCACTCCCACAATCAGTCCCCAACGCTCAGCATTTCTAGTATGTTGTTTATGCCATACCTTCCTTCCACTGAATAAAAATTCGTGACTGCATGAATTATTCCCCCACATTCGACCTTTTGTTGTCTTCAATGACTGGCCTTATTGCGGCAGCGGCTTAGTCGAGTACTTAAAAAGTATAAAATTCACATTTGTGTAAATTTTAACTAACAATAAAAATTTAACAGCATGAAATAAACTGGTACATCGTTGTATAAATAAACAGTTACATCGTTGTATTCATCAGGTCTTGTGACTACGAAACTACTCCGCTTGTAAGGGCTAAGTTTGGCTCGAACTATCAACCTAATTAATTGTAGGACAATCTTTAGAAAAGTCATTTTCTTTCATTACCCTTACGGACACGTTTAGATTAACATGTTAACGAAATAGGGGGCTATGCTGGTGGCGTAATAGCCTTGACAATAGATTCCGGGAATATCGGGAATAGTTTGTGTAGACGAAAATTATTGTGCAGTGGTCGGAGGGAGCGTGACGAACAAGGTATTAGAAATGCTGACTGGTGAAGCTGTTGATTCACCCCGTAGATACTGATGAGTGAGTTTCCAAGAATGTTTAACGTAAATAGCCGTGTCTTTTGATTTCATGGACTTTGAAGCATACACTTATTACACTGCGAAGGGATCATACACCTTAGTATTTGACACAAATTTCAACCCGATACTTCCACCCGTTTCTGACGAAAAGGGTCTTAAATGATGAACAGACAGACAGGCTGCCAGACAGAAGAACAATGGGGACTCGTTTCTACCGACTGAGGCACGGAATCCTAAGAGCAAAGTGATGCCAAAGGAGCAAGTGCATATAGTGTCAATAGCTTGCAATGTAAGAAGTAACGTGTATCAACGAAGAGGAGTTTCATTATCACCACAAAACAGAAACAAGAGTAACTTCAGTTGTGCCACAGGGCAGCGTAATAGGTCCTCTGCTTTTTACGATTTACGTAAACGATCTGGTTGATGGTATTGACAGCGGCGTTAGACTGTTTGCCAATGATGCTGTAGTCTACAGGAAATTAGTATCACACGAAAGTTGTGTACAAATCAATGAGGATTTGCAGAAAATAAATGCGTGGTGTAATGACTAGCAATTAGTTCTCAATATTAGTAAGTGTAACCTACTGCGTATAACAAGGCGAAAATTCCCATTAATGTATGAGTACAAAATAAATGATCAGTCTTTGAAAGCGGCAACGTCAGTCAAATAGCTAGGTGTGACTATTCGAAATGATCTCAAATTGAATGATTATTGCATAATTTCACAAATAACGGGTAAGGATAACTCTAGATTGCGGTTCATTGGTAGAATCCTGAAGCGATGCAGTCCTTCAACAAAGGAAATAGCTTACAATACGTTAGTTCGTCCATTCTTAGAGTATTGTTCGTCTGAATAGGACCCTTACCACTTGGGTCTGATTCAAGAGATTGAGAAGGTCCAAAGAAGAGCGGCAAGAGCGTTACAAATCTCATAGAAAGTTTGAAGTGGGGCACACTTGCAGATAGACGACGCGCTAAACTGATGGGGCGAAATCCAATCTTCGCAGAGGATGTAGAGCATATATTATTACCACCAACTTTCAAATCGCGTAATGAATATCATTCAAAGATGAGGGAAAGAAGAGCTCGTACTGAGGTGTTCAGACAGTCGTTTTTCCCTCGCCCGATCCGCGAATGGAACAGAGGGGGAGGGGAATATGACTTTGGCGCGAATCGTGCCCTCCGCCACACTCCGCTTGGTGGCTAGCGGAGTATATATGTAGATGTAACTGCAGAAACGTTGGAAATGTCATCGACACGATGTTTTTAGAGAAAGAAAATAAATGATAGCTATAAATTTTACATAAGGTGGGTCAGGAGAATCAAGGTGGACAGGCCCAATGACGACAGTAGTTGTAGGAAAATCCTATCTTTTCCACAGACAACCATGTGGAGGAGCAGTCGTAAGAACTAAAGAATATATGTTATGTCATGCAGCAGCCGCAGTGGTCCGCAACCCTACGACGACTACCGCAGTCCACTTCATTCCTCTGCCGCCCCACACCAAACCCAGGGTTATTGTGCTGTTCGGCCCCCGGGGAACGTCTCACACCATACGAGTGTAACCCCTGTGTTTGCGTGGTAGAGTAATGGTGGTGTACGCATACATGGAGTACTTGTTTTGCGCAGCAATCACCGAAAAAGTGTAGCAGAGGCGGAATAAGGGGAACCAGCCCGCATTCGCCGAAGCAGATGGAAAACCGCCTAAAAACCATCCACAGACTGGCCGGCTCCCGGATCTCGACACAAATCCGCCGAGCAGATTAGTGCCGGGGCCCGGCGCTCCTTCTAGCCCGGAAAGCCGTGAAAGAATAGATGGTCACTTAAATAAGAGGAAAATCGAAGTCATGATTCGCCAGAGAAAAGTAGTCAATAAAATACACTCATATAGAGAGCGAAAGAAAAAAATTCCTCACTTTCTGACTTCACTGTGTGATTGCCTGCATAGCAGTAATATAAATAATTTTGTCACGATACTTCGTTCGCTGCGTATTTTCAGTATGAAAAGTCAATTTGGCAATGCTGTAACCACAACTACGACAAGCGTCTTCATTCAACAATTATCAGAATCTGTGTTCCAAAGCAATGGATTGAGTGGTGTGAAACAATGCACCTAAATAATGTGTGTGTGTGTGTGTGTGTGTGTGTGTGTGTGTGTGTGTGATGCTTATCGTTGAAGGCAACTTACCTACAAGAGGTATGAATTTAACAGCAGAGAATAAGCGAAGCAAAAGTACATCAAAAAGAGAATGGGCGGATTCGATGTATTCAGTTTGAGAGAAGGGGTAACTCAAAAATAGGGAAGCAATGCTGACAACTTACCGCAATGCATGGAGGAGTGTAGAGTGTTATAAAACAAGAGTGAATGGGAAAATACCTGTTAAAAAGTGCAGTTTTAAAAATTGTCATGTACGAGTTCGTACACAATTGTAAGGAGAGATAGGCTTCATAGTGGTGCGGCAAGTGTCGTCGTACGAAAACTGGACAGGAGCAGAAATGGTTAGCGAACAAGTTAACACAACAAACAGAAGATTTACTTAACTTGTTTTTCACCAAACGTACGAAGACGCACTACAAATAATGCAGCTAGAAACAGAGTCCAGCTATCACAATGTCAACAAGGAAGAGGATCACTGTGTTAAAGCGTGAAGGATGGAGTCAGACATGACTAGGCGGCGTCTGTATAGCATCCCGTAGCGAAGATGCTCCAAGTGTAAGTGAGCTGCCTGGCTGACGCCGATCTTCCTGTACTGCAAGGGGCCACTCGTGGTATGAAAATGTTGGAGTTGTGGCCCGTTGGGTGAACACCACTGAGTCTGCTAGATGCCACGCAGCTTCTATTGGTATCTGACTAAAACTTGCAATTCCGTTGCCAACTGCGCGACGCCCATGGGGTATCGACACGCTATATAACAGAAACAATTAGACTCTCGTATCTGTCTCAGGATTTAAAAATTGCACGTGTTATCTACAAAATGTGCTAAAATTACTATACAACATTTAAGATGCCGCATACCACATCATACAGACTGTATTTGGCCAAAGAAAACAGATGTGCTGACACCCACAAGCGAACCCTCCATCTCGAGTGTTCCAAACGATTACTCCACCCACCCTGCTAACATGTAATCATAGCTGATACTGTGTTATGGATAATTGTAAGCTACATAAACTACATATTATAAACAGATATGGCTACACTCCAAACAAATACTTTCAGAAACGACTTCCTGATACATAAATCTATATTCGATGTTAACAAATTTCTCTTCTTCAGAAACGCTTTCCTTGCCATTGCCAGTCTACATTTTATATCCTCTCTACTTCGACCATCATCAGTTATTTTACTTCCTAAATAGCAAAACTCCTTTACTACTTTAAGTGTCTCATTTCCTAATCTAATTCCCTCAGCATCACCCGATTTAATTTGACTACATTCCATTATCCTCGTTTTGCTTTTGTTAATGTTCATCTTATATCCTCCTTTCAAGACACTGTCCATTCCGTTCAACTGCTCTTCCAAGTCCTTTGCCGTCTCTGACAGAATTACAATGTCATCGGCGAACCTCAAAGTTTTTACTTCGTCTCCATGAATTTTAATACCTACTCCAAATTTTCTTTTGTTTCCTTTACTGCTTGCTCAATATACAGATTGAATAACATCGGGGAGAGGCTACAACCCTGTCTCACTCCTTTCCCAACCACTGCTTCCCTTTCATGCCCCTCGACTCTTATTACTGCCATCTGGTTTCTGTACAAATTATAAATAGCCCTTCGCTCCCTGTATTTTACCCCTGCCACCTTTAGAATTTGAAAAAGAGTATTCCAGTCAACATTGTCAAAAGCTTTCTCTAAGTCTACAAATGCTAGAAACGTAGGTTTGCCTTTTCTTAATCTTTCTTCTAAGATAAGTCGTAAGGTCAGTATTGCCTCACGTGTTCCAACATTTCGACGGAATCCAAATTGATCTTCCCCGAGGTCTGCATTTACCAGTTTTTCCATTCGTCTGTAAAGAATTCGCGTTAGTATTTTGCAGCCGTGGCTTATTAAACTGATAGTTCGGTAATTTTCACATCTGTCAGCACCTGCTTTCTTTGGGATTGGAATTATTATATTCTTCTTGAAGTCTGAGGGTATTTCGCCTGTCTCATACATCTTGCTCACCAGCTGGTAGAGTTTTGTCATGACTGGCTCTCCCAAGGCCGTCAGTAGTTCTAATGGAATGTTGTCTACTCCGGGGGCCTTGTTTCGACTCAGGTCTTTCAGTGCTCTGTCAAACTCTTCACGCAGTATCGTATCTCCCATTTCGTCTTCATCTACATCCTCTTCTATTTCTATAATATTGTCCTCAAGTACATCGCCCTTGTATAAACCTTCTATATACTCCTTCCACCTTTCTGCCTTCCCTTCTTTGCTTAGAACTGGGCTGCCATCTGAGCTCTTGGTATTCATACACGTGGTTCTCTTCTCTCCAAAGGTCTCTTTAATTTTCCTGTAGGCAGTATCTATCTTACCCCTAGTGAGATAAGCTTCTACATCCTTACATTTGTCCTCTAGCCATCCCTGTTTAGCCATTTTGCACTTCCTGTCGATCTCATTTTTGAGACGTTTGTATTCCTTTTTGCCTGCTTCATTTACTGCATTTTTATATTTTCTCCTTTCAGCAATTAAATTCAATATTTCTTCTGTTACCCAAGGATTTCTAGCAGCCCTCGTCTTTGTACTTACTTTATCCTCTGCTGCCTTCACTACTACATCCCTCAGAGCTACCCATTCTTCTTCTACTGTATTTCTTTCCCCTATTCCTGTCAATTGTTCCCTTATGCTCTCTCTGAAACTCTGTACAACCTCTGGTTCTTTCAGTTTATCCAGGTCCCATCTCCTTAATTTCTCACATTTTTGCAGTTTCTTCAGTTTTAACCTACAGGTCATAACCAGTAGATTGTGGTCAGAGTCCACATCTGCCCCTGGAAATGTCTTATAACTTAAAACCTGGTTCCTATATCTCTGTCTTACCATTATATAATCTATCTGGTACCTTTTAGTATCTCCAGGGTTCTTCCACGTATACAACCTTCTATCATGATTCTTAAACCAAGTGTTAGCTATGATTAAGTTGTGCTCTGTGCAAAATTCTACTAGGCGGCTTCCTCTTTCATTTCTTAGCCCCAATCCATATTCACCTACTATGTTTCCTTCTCTCCCTTTTCCTACACTCGAATTCCAGTCACCCATTACTATTAAATTTTCGTCTCCCTTCACTATCTGAATAATTTCTTTTATTTCATCGTACATTTCTTCAATTTCTTCATCATCTGCAGAGCTAGTTGGCATATAAACTTGTACTACTGTAGTAGGTGTGGGCTTCGTATCTATCTTGGCCACAATAATGCGTTCACTATGCTGTTTGTAGTATCTTACCCGCATTCCTATTTTCCTATTCATTATTAAACCTACTCCTGCGTTACCCCTATTTGATTTTGTGTTTATAACCCTGTAGTCACCTGACCAGAAGTCTTGTTCCTCCTGCCACCGAACTTCACTAATTCCCACTATATCTAACTTTAACCTATCCATTTCCCTTTTTAAATTTTCTAACCTACCTGCCCGATTAAGGGATCTGACATTCCACGCTCCGATCCGTAGAACGCCAGTTTTCTTTCTCCTGATAACGACATCCTCCTGAGTAGTCCCCGCCCGGAGATCCGAATGGGGGACTATTTTACCTCCGGAATATTTTACCCAAGAGGATGCCATCATCATTTAATCATACAGTAAAGCTGCATGTCCTCGGGAAAAATTACGGCTGTAGTTTCCCATTGCTTTCAGCCGTTCGCAGTACCAGCACAGCAAGGCCGTTTTGGTTAATGTTGCAAGGCCCGATCAGTCAATCATCCAGACTGTTGCCCCTGCAACTACTGAAAAGGCTGCTGCCCCTCTTCAGGAACCACACGTTTGTCTGGCCTCTCAACAGATACCCCTCCGTTGTGGTTGCACCTACGGTACGGCCATCTGTATCGCTGAGGCACGCAAGCCTCCCCACCAACGGCAAGGTCCATGGCAGGAAGTCGTTTCTGAAAGTATTTGTTTGGAGTGTAGCCATGTATGGAAGTGAAACATGGACGATAACTAGTTTGGACAAGAAGAGAATAGAAGCTTTCGAAATCTGGTGCTACAGAAGAATACTGAAGATAAGGTGGATAGATCACGTAACTAATGAGGAGGTATTGAATAGGATTGGGGAGAAGAGAAGTTTGTGGCACAACTTGACTAGAAGAAGGGATCGGTTGGTAGGACATGTTTTGAGGAATCAAGGGATCACAAATTTAGCATTGGAGGGCAGCGTGGAGGGTAAAAATCGTAGAGGGAGACCGAGAGATGAGTACACTAAGCAGATTCAGAAGGATGTAGGTTGCAGTAGGTACTGGGAGATGAAGCAGCTTGCACAGGATAGAGTAGCATGGAGAGCTGCATCAAACCAGTCTCAGGACTGAAGACAACAACAACAACAACAGTCAAGACAACATAATCACACTTCAAGTTTACATGGTTGAAGCCTACTGCCGAATGAAGCGATATCCAGACCTCAAAAATAGTTTCGCAAACATGCTGACGATTATAACTGAAAAAGTAGAAATGGATAAAATTTTTGTGTGTGCGTTTGTATGTGTGGTTTTTTCCCTCCAACGACAGGATTTTGGTTTTGGACATTCATTAAAAGATAGTTGACCAATGCATTAAGTACAATTGCCAGCCCAAAACTTTAATCCTGGAATTTGATTGAGTGGATAGCTGTCCATTGTACAGTTTTGATTTTGACATCCACCACCGGAGTAGAAATCATTGAACAGACATTTTGAATTTATATTAGGGTGTTCAAAATGTGATCAATATTTTCCTCCATTGTTTGGCATGCGATGAATGAAACGTTTACCAGTACTGTAATAATTCGTGAGTGTTGCATATTGTGTATGTAATGTGAGTGAACAATGTAACAAAAAGATGGTGGTCAGTTTAGGAGAAAAAAAAGAAAAGAAAAGAAAGTGGGCAACACGTCTGACTGCAATTCTGGGGATCCAGGTTCGACTTCCAGTCGGCTCAAAGATTTTATCGGCTCGCGGACTGGGTGTTGTGTTGGCTTATCATTTCATCATCGGCGCGCAAGTCGCCGATGTGGCGATCGAACAACCCCAGAAGGCATCGCCTGGCCAAAAATGACATACGGTTTTTCTGCTTTTGTGTATTTAATGAATTTTTTTGGAATTTGTGGTAAGATCCTATGGGACTAAACTGCTGAGGTCATCGCTCCCTAGGCTTCCATACTATTACTTAATAAATACACACACACCCGTGCCCGAGGGAGGACTCGAACCTCCGACAAACATTGCTAGCACGAGATAAGTAAATTATTTAGATATTTAAGGAAGACGAAAATTTGTGATGGGATGCTAATATTCGACTGCAAGAAAGGAAGAAAAGAGAGCTGCCTAATTTCGATGCCAGATTTTAAACTAAAAAATATTTACAATGTCAGACGAGAACCCCGACCATTGGTTATTAACTAAAGATTAAAACAAGAAATTACAGTAAAGTAGAAAATTAATGAAAAGGATCTTGGATCATTGAAACAACTCTTATGTTTTAGTAATTTTCAAAGGCATTATTGCGCAACGATTGACTGCAATGGGGTAAAGGCGTGCAACAGAAGACGAATGTGTGGCTTTTCATATGAAATAAGGAAGACAGGTGAAAAGAATCAGTCAGGTACAAATCCTTGGTGAAACACAAGGTACTGAATTTAACAGAGGAAAAGAGAAATACAAAAGTGCAGCAGATCCAGCAGGCAAAAGGGAATATTGACTTTCAGATAATGAAACTGACAGTATGCGCAAAATGGCAAAGAAGGAATGTCTAGAGGGGAAATGAAGAACTGTTGAGCGTTCTTGTCTGAAAGACAATTACTGCCTACACAAACAGTAAAGAGACTTTTAGCGAAAAGAGAAGGAGTCGTACGAAAACTAAGAGATCAAATGGCAAGCCATTACTAAACGAAAAAGGGAATACAAAAAGGTAGAAGAAATGTACAGAAGGGCTATACAAAGGAAAAGGACAAGACAGTACTGTAGAAAGGAAATAGGAGGCAGCTAAAGATGAGAGGGGAGGCGTGATACTGCGAGACGAATTTGACAGAGCACTGAAAGACCTAATTCGAATAAAGGCACTCACACAATTATTGAAATCCTTGAAACAGCCAGGCATGGCAGAACTGTTCCATTTCATATACAATGTCTCTGAGACATGCAAGACACTCTTACACATCAAGAAGAATGTAATCACTCCAAGTCCAGAGAAAGTAGTTACTGACAGGTATGAATATTACAGAACCATCAGTTGAACACATCATGGTTTCAAGATACTGACCTGAATTACTTGCAGAGGAATAGAAAAAACTAGTAGAAGCTCACTCCAGGGAAGATCAATCAGGGCCTCAGAGAACTGCAGGAACAGAAGAAATATAGGGACTTGTGAAGTAATACTGAAGCTACGACTTATCTGGTCTTGCAGATTTTGTACATGGTACACAGTTCGGATTACAGTCGAAGTATTAGTTCTACAGATGAAATGAAGAGTACCTTTCTGCAGGAAATTTCATGTAGTCAAGTTTTTACCAAGGTACGAGGGTCACTCCAAAAGAAATACACATTATTCTGTTAAAAAATCCATCTTTTATTCAACATGTTTGAAAGCTTTACAGTGTCTAGATACATCCTTTAGGAACAATATTTTCATTTCTCCGCATGATTTCCATCACTGTCAACTCCTTTACGCCATCTTGGGACCAGCGCCTGTATACCCGCACGGTAAAATTCTGGACCAACCTGTTGGAGCCACTGTTCGGCAGCTTGCACAAGGGAGTCATCATCTTCAAACCTTGTTCCATGAAGAGAGTCTTTCAGTTTCCCAAAGAGATGATAGTCACATTGAGCCAGGTCAGGACTGTAAGGCGGGTGTTTCAGTGTTGTCCGTCTGAGTTTTGTGATCGCTTCCATTGTTTTTTGACTGACATGTGGCCGTGCCTTGTCGTGCAACAGCATAACATCCTGCTTTTGCCGATGTGGTCGAACACGACTCAGTCGAGCCTTAAGTTTCTTTAGTGTCGTTACATATGCATCAGAATTTATGGTGGTTCCACTTGGCATGATGTCCACAAGCAAGAGTCCTTCGCAATCGTAAACCACCGTAGCCATAACTTTTCCAGCAGAAGGTGTGGTTTTGATTTTTTTTTCTTGGGTGAATTTGCATGATGCCACTCCACTGATTGCCTCTTCCTCTCTGGTGAAAAATGATGGAACCATGTTTCATCACCTGTCACAATTCCTCCAAGAAATTCATCTCCACCATTCTCTTACTGGTCCAAAAGTTCGCTGCATGCCGTTTTTCTTGTTTCTTCGTAAGCCACTGTCAACATCCTGGGAACCCAACTGGCACAAACTTTTTTAACGCCAACACTTTCAGTATTCTGCAAACACTTCCTTCCCCTATCCCAACGTAGAGTGACAATTCCTTCACTGTGATGCGTCTGTCAGCAGTCAACAATTCGTTAACTCTCTGCACATTGTCTGGAGTGTGTGCAGTAGAAGGCCTGCCGCTGCGAAGAAAACCCTCAATATTGCTGTGCCCGCTTTCATCACGTAACCCGCTTGCCCACCGACTAACTGTACTGCGATCGACAGCAGCATCTCCATACACCTTTTCCAGCATCTTTTGGGTGTTTCCCACTGTCTCGTCTTCACAGCACAGAAATTCTATGACAGCACGTTGCTTCTGACGAGCGTCAAGTGTAGCGGCCACCTTGAAGACATGCTGTGACGGCACCACTCACGGGAACAGGTTAAACTAAGTTTGAAAATAAGCGGGAAGGATGTATCTACACACTGTAAAACTATCACACATGCAGAATGAAAAATGTATTTTTACAAAAATAGTGTGCATTTCTTTTGGAGTGACCCTCGTATGTTTTCACTGGAGGCCACGGTTTTAGCTTTATTCAAGAAAAATGCATTTGGAGGTCACTTTTGCCAGTTGCTCTTGAATAATTCGAAAACTATGGCCTCTAGCGAAACGTATCCCAGTACAAAATTTAACTACATTAAATTTCTTAGAAAAAGGTCATGTTCTTTTTTTCTGTGGGGCTAATAGATCGCAGGTAACGAGCGAGAAATGTGAAAATCTTGTGTGGGGTATTTGAAGGGCTTATATGGAGAAAACTCTTTACAGCATAGACTTGAATGTATTCTCCGAAATTTTGATAAGAACAAGGATAAAATGCAGCGAGTGAATGAATATCTACAACTTGTCCAGAAACAAGGCTGCAGTTATAACAGTCAACGAACGTGCCTGCCCACATGTTGCCAAGGTTGTTTCGACTGCGCTGCAGAAGTTTGGTTGGTTGGTCCTTATACATTCTCCATACAGTTTCCATCCCTCCCCATACGATATCCATATTTTTGGGGCCCTGAAGAAAGACAATCGCTGCTGCCGATTTGCTTCATACGAAGAGGTGCACGCCTGGGTACAATCATAGTACTGCAAGCAGTCGTAAAAGTTTTCCAATGAAGGCACTGACCATCTTGTTTCACAGTGGGATGAATGTGTTAATAGTTATGGCAATCATTACTGAAACTTTAAATGGTTTTCTTACCTTTTTCCCATCTGACTCGTTTTCATTTGACGCCCCGTATATCTAAACGATTCTGTCTGATAGTTTCAACGAAAGAAACTTATCTGTGAGAAACAGCGCAGGTCGTCGTCCAACAATGGCGGCACATAAACCTATCATAGTAATTATAATTCTTGTTAAATAATGCCATTGTTGGTTTCCTCTTGAAAGTAAGAAGGTACGGTAAATGATCCTTGTTTATTAAAGCATTAGTGGTCGACGACGGAGAACGAAAGTTATCCGTACGGAACGCAGTGGTGTTTACTAAGGCGACTGTGTGTAATGACCACTTGGAACCCCTGTCTGGACTTTGCAGTTTTTGTACATGGTACACAGTTCGGATTATGTGCTCAATGTTGAAAGCAGTTGACTCGTTCAACTTGTCCTTTCATAGCCACTGCTCTCGTATTTCTGCACGATACATTAGTTAATGATGTGAGGCACATTGTCACTGGTACACAGTTGCTTCGCTAAGCCTGTCTGTGTACAGTCACTTCTTTCCTATCATCCGTGGAACATAAATTTATGATAAGAGGCACCTCGACACCTTAGAATATTAGTCTGGCAGTCAGCGTTGTGCTCCGTAAACAGTCCCATTTCATGGAAGACTGATCAACAACGCATAATATGTCAATACACTTTATCCGTTATTTTTACAATTTACATTAAAAATTTTACTGTTTATTTGCAAACGATTATAAATCGTGATCCATGTCCGCGCACCGGCCAACAACAATTTTTGCACAGCTGCCATTCATTGCGGTTTATTTGGCACCAGATGTTCGAGAAATGTATACTTTTTTTCGGAGTTCTTGAGAGACATGCTGTAGATCTAGAGCTCTCTGTAAAAAAAATCTGAATACTTGAGCAGAATTTCGCGAAGAAAACAGCAATACTAGGTAAAATTTTAACCTTGTGAAATAATTATTTCCCAATTTGCGAAAAAAGTTGTGATCACAATTCTGAATAGCTCCCAGAGAGTTTGGCAGAAAACTTTAATGAAATTGTTTCGCAGATAATAGTTTATGAGAAAATTGCAACACTGAGGGACACACTTTTACTACATAAAAAAATAAATTCATACAACAGTTCTGATCGAAGTTGTGAATAGCACCCCACGACTTCTATCGAAACGTGTCAGTTAAACCCTTACTTAGACTCGTAGAGCTTTGCCTTTACATTGCAGGGCGGTCCGACCACCAACTGGTTAGCCATCTCCACAAGATTGCATATTATTTCCTTGTCTAATTTAAGTAAGCCACTTAGAGTAAAAGTGTGGTAGGAGTAGATTTTGCAACGTTTTTAATGATAATGGTAACGGAAATTTAATTTGCAGTGCGAAGCGTTGTGAAAACTGAAGTACTGTGGAGATGGTACGGTAAGAATTCACGGTGTTCGTTGAATTTATTTATTGAAGGCAGTGAAAACATATTTTCACTTTCGGAAGATGATCATAATCACACACCACCTTCAAAATATTTATTAACAGAAGAATATCATGGAATTCTATTAAAACAAAAGGCGAAGGTGCAGATGACATATTATCAAAGCTTATTCGTAAAAAAGTAGGTATCGATCACAGAACGTGTTCTTAGTTAAGTAAGAAGGATGTAAGGAGTATAGGCAACAATACTACTCAAGCTCGTTTACTTTTGCGAAATTCTGCTGTACTATCTATATTTTGTACAGACAACTCTATTACAATAGCAAATCTATCAAGAACACTGAAAGAAATGTGCATTTTTTGAAATTCGGATGCCAACTTTACCAGTAGTGAAAATGGGTCCCACACTATTGAGATTATCTCCGAAATGACACTGAGGGGAAAAAATTGCAAACCATAAAAATAATTAATGTAGAATACTGAACTTTCGGAATACATTTGTCTATGTAACATATTTAAGTGACTACCGTATCAAGATCACAGGTTAATGCTAGAGCGAGATAAGCCATTATAAATGTGAAATTCTGGGACATCAATAACTGGTGTAGCGGCCAGAATGATGACCAGGTACAATTTCAAGGGTAACTAACGCTCACAACCGTTACAATGTGTATTTAAAGTAAAGTTGATTTGCTCTGCTAGCGCCACTCGTATGCGACTGACGCTTAATTGTAGTAGACATCATTTTTCAAAGGTAGAAATACGCCTAACAACTTTATGTTCCGCAACTCCTTGATGTTTCGATTTTTTTCCGTCAGTGTATTTTCTGCACAAGAAATTTCAGTAGAGTTTTCTATAGAACTCTTGGGCAGCTATTCATACACTACTGGACATTAAAATTGCTACACCACGAAGATGACGTGCTACACACGCGAAATTTAACCGACAGGAAGAAGATGTTGTGATATGTAAATGATTAGCTTTTCAGAGCATTCACCATTGGCACTGGTGACGACACATACAACGTGCTGACGTGAGCAAAGTTTCCAATCGATTTCTCATACACAAACACCAGTTGACCGGCGTTGCCTTGTGAAACGTTGTTCTGATGCCTCGTGTAAGGAGGAGAAAAGCGTACCATCACGTTTCCGACTTTGATAAAGGTCTTATCGCAGCCTATCGTGTTTGCGGCTTATCGTATCCCGACATTGCTGATCTCGTTGGTCGAGATCCAATGACTGTTAGCAGAATATGGAATCGGTGGGTTCAGGAGGGTAATACGGAATGCCGTGCTGGATCCCAACGGCCTCGTATCACTAGCAGTCGAGATGACATGCATCTTATCCGCGTGGCTGTAACGGATCGTGCAGTCACGTCTCGATCCCTGAGTCAACAGATGGGGACGTTTGCAAGACAACAACCATCTCCACGAACAGTTCGACGACGTTTGCAGCAGCATGGTGTATCAGCTCGGAGACCATGGCTGCGGTTACCCTTGACGCTGCATCACAGATACGACCGCCTGTGAAGGTGTACTCAACGACTAACCTAGATGCACGAATGGCAAAACGTCATTTTTTCGGATGAACCCAGGTTCTGTTTACAGCATCATGATGGTCGCATCCATGTTTGGCGACTTCGCGGTGAACGCACATTGGAAGCGTGTATTCGTCATCGCCATACTGGGGTGTCACCCGGCGTGATGGTATGGGGTGCCATTGGTTATACGTCTCGGTCACCTCTTGTTCGGATTGACGGCAATTTGAACAGTGGGCGTTACATTTCAGATGTGTTAAGACCCGTGGCTCTACCCTTCATTCGATCCCAGCGGAACCCTACATTTCAGTAGTATAATGCACGACCGCATGTTGCAGGTCCTGTACGGGCCTTTCTGGATACAGAAAACGTTCGACTGCTGCCCTGGCCAGCACATTCTCCAGATCTCTCACCCACTGAAAACGTCTGGTCAATAGTGGCCGAGCAACTGGCTCGTCACAATACGCCAGTCACTACTCTTGATGAACTGTGGTATCGTGTTGAAGCTGCATGAGCAGCTGTACCTGTACACGCCATCCAAGCTCTGTTTGACTCAATGCCCAGGCATATCAAGAACGTTATTACGGCCAGAGGTGGTTGTTCTGGGTACTGATTTCTCAGGGTCTATGCACCCAAATTGTAGCAATTGTAATGGCCAGTAGTGTAATTGTGATCATAATTTTTTTTTCGTAAAGTGACAAGCTTAAAATTCTTCCGAGTACTACTATTTCCTTCGCGAAAATCTGCAGAACTACTCAAGTTTTGTTCAGATAACTCTGGAACTACAACATATTTATCAAGAACTGTAAAAAATGTATATTCCTCGAAAGTCATGTGTTATCTTCACATGACTGTGCCTTCTTCCCATTGTTATGTCAAAACTTGCTACTGTCAATATATATCGAACTTACAATTAAATCTTATTGTTTTCCATTTAAACGTATACAAATGATTTTAAAGGTTAAATATAAATATTAGAAAAACAGTAAATACAACAAAATATAAGACATTCAGTGTCTGGCAGTTATAGAGGACGCACAAGCTGTGATGCATCATATTACACACAAATATTAGTATACGAGTTAAATACACTGGGTGAAAAAAAAATGCCGCACTTGGAAATCGGCATGAGGATCCTCATTCAGATTGGAGATAAAGGTTTATGTAGCAAAATCATATAGGATGCATGTCAAAAACACTTGTATGAAAACGAGGAGTTGGCAATACTGCCATATCGTGCAGTGCATCGGTATGTGCCCAAAAACGTCTATAACCGACACCCACCTTGCCAGCCCTCGTAGCTCACTGAATAGCCTGGTGGGATGTCAAATCCACATTCACAATGGAGCTTTGATTCGAATCATCATGGAGTTTCCTTTTTTTATGTCCATTCCACATTTCTCGTCGTTTACAACCTCGGCATCACTTTTTCATATGGTAATAGTCTATCATATGACAATGGGATCCCTTAAACTGCATGCATGCATCTACTAATCGCGCACTGCACAACCATAACTAGTCCTGTCAAATTCACGTAGAGTCGCTTCCTGATGGGGTACACATACAATGAATACGAAGATATGGTTTTGGTGCTGGGTGCATCCGGTAACCAAGCTTCTGCTGCTGCTGTTCGTGGTGTATGCTGCACGGTACCCTCAAAGCCGCCATCCTGATAAGAATGTTTTTTGTCGCCTGGAACAAAGCCTTCGGGAAACCGATAATCTTCGTCCACAAGTAATCGACAGAGGTCGTCCAAGGACTAGCTGTTCTCCACAAACAGAGGGCGCGATTTTTGAAACCACTCACCACACACCTCAGCAAAGTACATGTGATACTGCAAAGAATTTCCAGATATCTCAAGACTGGTGGTTGAAGTGTTGCACGATGACAAACTCCATCCATATTATTACACGTAAACTCAACACCAACGGTCAGAAGGTCGCATTCGAAGAGTACAGTTTTGTGAATGGCTTTTGCACCAAGTGGAAGATAACGAACATTTTATAAATAACGTAGTATGGACTGACGAGTATAGCTTCAGTCATGAAAGTATTTTCAGCCTCTATAACAGCCACTATTGGTCAGAACACTACGCACATGTGTCACCCATAAACGTGACTTTTAGGCACACTTTGGCATAAACCTGTGGGCTCGAATCGTGAGATGAGTGCTTTTGGGCACTTACCTATTGCCGAACAAGCTGAATGCGACTCTACATCGTACGTTTGGTAGCAATATTTTACCTGTCGCATTTTACCTGTACGTGGTGTTCGGCGACAGCTACAGTTTCACCATGATGGTGCACCGCCACGCTTTGGACCGAATATGCGTAATTATTTAAATGAAGCGTTTCCATGGAAATGAATTGGTCGTGGAGGTCCAATTTTCTTACATCCACATTACCCGGAATTTACTCCACTAAATTTGTATTTGTAGGGACGCTTAAAGTAACAAGCACTCAAATCATGGAGGTATACGACTTAATATGATGCGGAAAACCTCTTCCACAATTGTAGATACAGGCGTGTTGCGTAGAGTCCAGTATAGTACGATTCAGAGAGTAGCCATATGTTTGCAAATGCAAGGCGGTTGCTTTGAATATCTTCTCTACAGTGAACATTGCTGTTGCGCGAATGTACCGGCTGGTGAGCAATCACATGCTGATCGTCAAGGGCGGCATTTTTTCTTCATCCGTAAAGTAAAGACGAGTGGGGAATCACTGAAGTGACGATGAAGACCACAACTGGAGAAATATACTGACATGAACCACTTTGACACAGAGCAGCTTATTATGGCCTCGGAATTGAGAGCGAGTGTCTCGGAAATGGTTAAGCTGGCCAGTTATTCGCCTGTTACTGTTCTGAGAATCTATGGCAAGCTGTTGAGGGACTGTGGAAATACAAATAGGTGACAAGGTGTTGGCTGTCCACGCCTCATCACAGAACGGGGAGGTCGGTGGCTTGTCCTCTCTGTAAAGTAGGATAGGCAGCCATCTCTGGCGGATCGACGACAGAGAACAATGCTGGTTCAGGCTCAAGTGTTTCGGTGCACACCATTCAGCGCACATTTACGAACACGAGCCTTCACAGCAGACGGTCGCAGATGTCGTTTGGTCAATTTGGGAACAGATAATATTTTGGCTTATCAGTGTGTACCGAACAGTAACACTCCTTTTGGAAACTCCTGAAGGTGTGTTCTGTCAGCTTCAGATCAGACTTCTCGAATTTTGTGGACAAGCTATCAATGTGAGTTCACTGCCATGCTCCTCAAACCACTGCAGTACGATTACAGAATTGTGATGAGGACAGTTGAACAGCTAGAAGACATCAAACATGAAACGATGCATTTTGTCTGCAGTAAAGTTTAGGTACTCCACAGTGGTCATGGTGCCTCTACCTGGGACGCTATCTGGCTCCAGCGCCGCATCTTCAAACTACTGGACGTAATTTACACCAATTCTGTCACAGAAATCTGTGCGTTGAAATATGGTGCCACACATCTCCGCAGACGTACAAAGCTTTTCTCGAATCGATGCCACGGAGAACAGCTATTTATTGCGTTCTAAAAGAAGAACCAACACACTATTAAGCAGATAATATTTTGGCTTATCAGTGCATACCGAACAGTAACACTCTTTTGGGAAACTCCTGAAGTCACTTTTACACTTGACGATTGCATCGAGTTAAGAGGCACCGAGTTCTATTCGCCAGGAAGTCCTGCATCCAGTCACATGTCCGCCGCCGCCACTACATACGCTTGTACTTCGACTGCTGAACGACAGAGTAGCCACACTGTAAGCACTTGGCGTTAAGCCATAATACGAAAGTAAAGAAAAGCGCTTCATTCTCTCACGCTTTCGCTCTCCCTGAAACAGGTCACGGAGTGTAGCTCCCTTGCGTTACTCTCTGGCAATATTTACCCAGCCGTCGCTACGTCGCCTCTCTCAGGAAAGCCATTTCGCTGTGCCGGTGCTCACGGGCGGCTGGACTGCTCGCCTACTACAAAAGTGCCGACGGCGTCTCCTCAAATCAGATCGCAGGCTACGAAAATATCGACACTACGGCGTTCACAGGGATCAGCCCAGACACACGTCTGCCTGTTGCCTGCTGGCTTTCTTTTATTGTTATTTCTGTTCCCCGCGAAATGGCGTGCTGGCAGTGGATAAAACGCTCTTCTGCCAAAGGCTACATACCCACTGCCTGGCAAAAACAGTGAAGAAGCCAGAAGGCAAGCGGGAAACAAAGCGACACTTTACTAAGAATTTGCCAGTGTGGGTGAAAAGTGATTCCTTAATCGTACAACACTTACGCACAATATCTTAAATACCATAAAACAGGAAGCGGCATGGAATCATGGTTGGTAGTCACAATTTATAATTAAGACAGTATTGACATTAGCCCTTTAAAAAAAATTGACACATACAAATTGTGGACGAGCCACTAGATAAAGCTTTGCAAATACAGTTAGAAACCCAACGTACTCAGTACTCTTATAAACAACTCCAAATTACGAAAACGGGGTTACTAACAAACTTGAGAACTCCAAACTTCCATATAGGACTTCCCTCAAAATAGATATAATGAAAACAATTACAGGTAAAGGGTGACGTCTTAACACTTGATCACTAGTGCCAAGCTAAGATGCCATTACATAACATGATAGAGCCACTTAAATAAAAACTACAACAGAAACACTGATCTTTAAAAATTACATGTTCACATGCTTAGACGTGTTAATAAAAAAAATTCCTAGAAAATTCTGCACAACGAACTCAGCAGCTGCTATGCAGTTTAAGGTCTAGACAGTTGCCAGTCCTTAATATTTAAGAAAACAAGTTCATATACAAACAGGTTACATACAAAATATATACTACCAGCTTAACCCGCCTTGACGGAAAGGAAGATAAATACTAAACTTTGGAAGGCGATATCTGAAAAACTCCGGTAGTGGTCAGGTTCTTAAACACTGCCAGGTCTAGACCTCGGATAGCATTTCACTCCCCGACAAGGCGCTCGCACAATCAAAAGTTTCTGCACGAATCACTAAAACATTCCAATAACTCTGAAACACAGAAACACTCGGCAGAACCTTTGACTCACACATGGACAACTGCATTAATACAGTGCAGGCTTTAAAAACGGCAACATAAAATCATTTGATTGCAAGAGACACAAAGCACTCGTAAAACTGAGAAAATTTTCAAGTAACGGCCATCATTTAACTAGGCCAACTGAACTGTTCCACATCGTCATTATGAAAGTCTGAGCATAATAATAAATTTAAAAATCTCTGAGTGCGTCGGTGAAGAAACAATCACGACGACTTCCCCATGTCAGGTACACAACACGAGGGAGCGGGTTCCACAGCTTCACCGCTTCCGAGGCAAGCTGGCCCACAACTGTTTTAAATTGTCCTTGATATCTCGCATACTAGCACTGGGATCGTATTGACGTTCAGATGTATCACACACATGTTCTATCAGGGAGAGATCTGGGGATCTTGCTGGTCAAGGGAGAACCTCAACGTCGCTCATACTGAGACATGTCCCATGTGTGATCAAACATTTTGCTGTTGAAAAATGGAGCACAATACTATCGCATAAGAGCTGGCACATGATGCAGGGTGTCGGTGATGTACTGTTCTTCCATCAGAGTTTCCTCTGTTACCACCAGCTATGACCTGGGGTCACATCCAATGGCTTCCCACACCATGATGATAAGAGTAACACCATTGTCACTCTCCTAAGCGTTGCAAGAATGGAACGTCTCCCCACGTCACCGCCATATTCGCCATCGATGGTTATCTGGGGTAGTGCAGAACCGCGATTCATCACTCAGCACACGCGATGCCAGTCATGAGCAGTCTATTCCTTTCAGTCGTGGCACCACTGCAGTTCCAGCTGTTTGTGCTGTGGTGTTAATGGCTGCCAACGTGTGGAACGGTATTTTTCTAGTCTAGCTGCTGCTAATCATCAACCAGTGGTCTGGGATGACACAATATGACACAGGGACTCCATTACTTGTTCTGAGATACCAAGTACGGATGTGCTTGGAGTACAATAGGGCGAGCCTCCCTTGGAGGCTGTCAGACGTGGTCGACTGGAACCTTAGAGACAAGAACGACTGTCCCCACGTCCCACGCAGTCCAACATTGGGCCACTGCTACATCTGAATGCCCCACAAATCTGGATGGACCACTATTCGACCAACTGGCCAAATGGTGACCCACTGTGAGGCCCACATAAAACTCTGTGAGGTGTACACAGCATATTTGTGCTCTCCTCAGTGATCCCTCAACATCTCATGCTGTTCATGTCCATTATAAAATCCTACCAGATCTGGTAATAACACTAAATGCAGACAATACCAATGGATTCTGCTAGCAATTCTACCTGTCACAGAGAACTGCAACTTTAATTATTTGCATACCTGCTGATGTATGTTACATAGACTTCCAAACATGTCTTCTGGCTGTTTTATTGTTTTTTTCACACACTGTATTTCGAGGAAGTTTGAAAATACACAAAAAATTGCATTACATGCTATTAAAAAACCACATAGGTTGAAAATTGTTTATTTTTGATGTGGCCGTTCTACAGGGTGTTCCACAACGGCTTTACAGGTTTCTAGGGGTTGTACAAGGAAATTAGTACATAAAGTTTTGATAAGGAAGCCATGTCTAGAAATGTACCGTTTGTATGTAAAATAAGTTTGAAGATCGGATCACTTTCCTATTTTCTGCTTCATGGAACACACATAAAAGAAACACTGAGCTGTGACTTGTCTGTCATACAAGAGCCCATGGCATGGACAGTGTTTCAACCACATCTTAGGATCTCATCTACATTACAAAGGACGTACTCTTCAATGTTGAGTGCGCAGCGCATTCATGGAGCACAAGTCAACCCTTCCAGTTTTGGACATACTAGTACCTCAAAAGTGTTGTAGTTAGAAAAAAACTGTTCATTAATGTGACAACTACAACAGAGTCTGATGACGCTGCTGTCTTCTCAGTTTATGTGCGTACCATGAAGCAGCAAATTTGAGAATGATCCGACCTTTAAACTTATTTTATACCCAAATGGTACTTATCTGTACATGAGTTCCTTACGAAAACTAAGTCCACTCTACAAGCCCTAGAAGCTTGCTGTACAGCAACAATTTCTCTTTTTCATCACCTGTGGTTCTGGAGGCAGTCACATACTATATTAGCAAACAATATTTACTTTTTGTTATTTTTTTCGTATTATAAGTTCAGGCACTGTTAAACATAACTTGTAATTTCTAAAATTACTGACCATTTATGTGACTCCTGCTTTATTCTCCAAAAGTTACTATTACTGCGGATACCATAGTGGGCACTGATGTTCAGTTGACTAATGGTAACTACCGCTACCCCAGATACCATTGTGAGGCAATGATGGTCACTTGACATATGGTGACTACAGTTACACCAGACACAACCGTGGTGGCAATTATGACCAGTTTACAGAGTGACCATCATTAACCCAGCACTATATGGTGGGGATGGCGGTCAGTTAACAAATGTGTGTGAGTTCCTAAGGGACCAAAATGCTGAGGTCGTCGGACCCTAGACTTACACGCTACTTAAACTAACTTAAAGCTAAGGGCAACACACACACCCATGCCCGAGGGAGGACTCGAACCACCGGCGGGAGGGGCCTCACTATTATTGACATGGCGCCTCTGACCGCGCGGCGGTAAGTTAACAGGCTGACTGTCATTACTCTAGATTCCATTAAGTGGGGCACAGACGTTCAATTTACTGGGTAACTGCCATTAACGGGGCTACCATTAGTTGGGGCAATAAGCGACAGTGCGCATTGGATCTCAAGTAGTATTCCAAGGATCAAACTAAGTCACAACAAATTCCCCTTATATCACCACTGTCATGCAAAACTGTAAAACATAACCATATACATCGCCATTGTAACTCAAAATTCTAGCAAAATCCCTGATAATTCTCTGACAAAACAAGGGGGGACTTGTTCAGGCAAGTTGTATCCGTTCCAAGCGGCGAAAGCAATCACTCAGCTAGTTCAGACTTGTCGATATCAGAAACACAAGACTTGTTCCAAAATGCAAAAAGCTTAGCCAAGAAGCTGAGACTCGTAGCTGAGAATATAATTATACACATCACAGCACAGCCTCCGTGACTCATGAGGCCTCTCCTTCCTTCCTATGTAAGGGAAGCCACGCTGAAATGTAAATGTGTGCTTGGTCGTCAGTCTCATTCTGAGTGTTTTGCTTATTGGAACAGCTCACAGTTTGTCAGAACAAGTCTCAGATTATTTATACAGGGATGTATGTGGCAATATGTTACAATTTTGTGTAAAAATACTGATGTATGGGGCAATGTGTTACAATTCTGTTTGATGCTTGGAACACCATTTCAGTTCAAGTAGCACTGACTGTCAGCACATTATATATCTTAGTTGTTAAATAAATCTATATATTCAGATAATGGCAGTCAATATGACTATAGTGTAACAGCAGCGATGTCAATTGAACATCATTATCCCACCCAAAAGTGTTTGGAGGTAATGACAGTCACCCTGTAAACGAACCATCATTACCCCACAATAACATCTGTCATTGTGGTAGTCACCTTGTAATTTGATCATCATTACCCCACCCAACAATATCTGAGGTAATGGCAGTCAACTCGTAAAATAAGCTTTATTTCCCCACCCAATAGTATCTGGAATAATGTTAGTAATTCCCTGATAAATGAATAAGAGATACATTTACGTATTCTTTGGCCTAATAACATGGTATTAACAGATTAGAAGTTACATTTTATGACTACAGGATGGATTTTTTTACGTTATGAAATCCTGATTGTATGAAAAGCCAATAAACACTGTGCCTCACTGTACTCTATGCAGATCGCTTCTACGTTGTGCAAACTGTCTGATAGTTTACAGAACAATTGGTGAGATAACAAGATTACTCAAAAATTGACTGGTATATAAGTAAACCTTCCAGGAACCCAAGGGCGAGAAAAGATAACGAACTATATTTTGTCTGCCAACAGTTTTATTTATTTACCTGTGAAGTATAAGGAAATTGTTAATATAGGCTTATACAAAGACATAAGTAGTATACATGCGTGTTATACTGAAGGTGGAGAAACATATTTCTCTGGATCTAGAACACTGAGCTTCAGAATATAATCAAATACTGATATTGCCAAATTAGAATTGGTTGCAATGAAGAACGTTATTCTTGAATTTTTAAGGTAAAAGACAAATGTATCAAACAGTTAACCCTTTCCTATTACAGAAATGACTCCTTTACATGCGGTTAATATGTTATGTGTATAAAAAGCAAAACTTGAAATAGATGAGCTCGAAATAAAATTTAAAAAAAAAAAAACACACACACAAACTGGAGTATTTGGTGGAAACAGCTGCCACGAAGGACGAATGTTAACTGCTACTGGAAACGTACAAGCAATTGCAAATGTATAAACGCATTATAAACTATTTTAGACAGAGTATACGGAAAAAATCTGGGCATGCCTGGACAATATACGCCAGCATTTGCTGTAAATACCAAAGGAAAGTGGTCGTACCTTGGAGTGCTCTCTGAAACTGATGGATTCTAAGCTGTTTACTACATTTGAGAGTATAAGAAAAACCTGTTCATGAACCTCTATCCCTGTTAGGATCTGGTTGAAAAGAATGGTTACATATATGTAAACGTGGTGGTTCCGACATTTTGTATCTAGGAACAGGAAAGTCGTTTGCAAAGTTTAAGCTAGTAGAATAACTACACTTAACGGCCATTCGCTAGCTAAAGAGGTAAATTTAACTGTCTATACTATACACAAATTCCAGAGGAATATAGGGAAAAGCTTGAGGCATTTATGAGTTTGTATGACAAAACAGGAGGTCCTGTTTCTGTGACAGGTTGATAGCATCTAACTGAGCAGCTGAGCTACACTTGTGTATTACAAAAATTTTCAGTTTAAATTTTTCAACACATTAAAGTCGTAGCGTTTGTTGTGCTAAAGAGTCGCGAAACGTGACGTTGGAACAACACATTTCATACAGTAAGTCTTATCTCGTAGTTAGTTATTGATATTATGGAGATGCTGTTTATGAAAGGGAAAGGACATAAAGCCGGTACACTTTTTAGAGAACACTGATATCAGAATTTCGATTGTTAGATGTTGCATCCTTCCTCAGTATGATAACCACGAACGATGTCTGTTCGAACATAAAGCTACGTCAGAACTTTGACAAGCTATAGCAAATATAAAACCAGTCAAAACATCGATTATATTTCTGCGCTATAGAATGTGATGCTTAATCTTCTTTCTCCTGAACTAGTGATTGGCGGAGAGTTGACTTACTCAAAAACTTCCAAAAAGGCAGGTGGTAAAAATTCGGTTATCGAACCACCACTGGAAGTCAACCTCAAGCATGCCTAAAACCGAAAATAATAATAAGCTACATTGGCCAGTCCAGAACGTCCATTATATCTTTTTAGGGTAGAGAATGATGCGTTACCTTAGCTCCCTCCTTCCCCCCCCCCCCCCCCCCCCCCTCCACACCGAAATGGTGCTTGGTGAGATGAAGCGATGTTGAAAAACTTCTAAAAATGGTAGATGATAGTTTATTCTACGCAGGGTGGTCAGCAAATGTGTGATATGCTTGTAGGGATGTTACAGGACAAGTTGTACTGAGACATAAATGTTAAGAAAGGAATTCTATACGTTGCTCCGTTTCCGAGTTATTTACCATAGAATTTAGCCAATCGGGGAGTCGCGCGCTCGCATTCAAGCGGCCTGCCAGGGGCGGTGTTGCCCAACGAGTGCTTTGTCTCGTTAGCCGAAACTTGAGTTTACGCGCGCGACGATCTGATTGGCTAACTTCAATGCTAAATAACTTGGAAACGGCCCAACGTATCGAATTTATTTGTTAACATTTATGTCTCAGTACAACCTGCCCTGTAACATCCCTACAAGCATTTCACACATTTTCTGACCACCCTGTATATCCACAGCTCGTTGAACATTATTTGCAGTAACAGGTGCTGTCCTCACCTCACAAACAACACTGTCATCAAAATTTATATGGAACATAATGACTTAACAGCGTAAAACTGTAGTAAGTGAAATAAGCAATTCACATTTTACTCATAAATATTTTCAAATAGGTTAAAACATAAATAAGTTACTGGTTTAGCTATGGAAATGGCTGCAACATCAAATCTTTTGCTCACGAAATTGTGCAAATTTAGCAGTGAAGCAGGCTCCAGTCGAGACATAAATTGTACCCTAACTATCAGTCTCTTGATGGGAATATCACGTGCGACAGAAACAGTGTCTGACGTTGTGTCGGTTCCGGTACCAGGAAGGCCGTCTCCGATCACAGCATATGCTCAGTTCTGATCACTGGAATCTGACAGGTGACGTTTTGATCTGGAAAAGAAATCCGAGAAAATAGTAACACCTTTTTGACTAGGTGTTAAATTGTGTTCATAAATCGACTGTTCAGTACATAATTCGATTCAGACGGCAAACAGTTTCTGCTGTAAAGCAACGTAAATTGGTATTATCGAGACAAGATCAAAAATGCTTAATACTCGACGATAAAGAGAGCATCGTTGCGTGAGGATGGAAGGTAACTTGAGCCTCGAAGGAAGGAACGAAGGAAGATAGGGTTTAACGTCCCGCTGTTGAGCCTCGAAAGCTAGACGATAGCTGCTCACCAGTTTATACAGTCTACATTCACTGAGTATATACAGCGAACTACAAGAACAAAAACGTGGAGTCGGGTGTTAGAAATCAAACTGTGGGAACTAAGATGGTGGTACTGGGGTACATCCTGACATCCTGATTGGTCGTTTCATATTTTGTGGCAATAAAGTACTGGGCTATGTTTGGGTGAGCAAAGTACTTGTCCGTTTGTGTGTGTTTGTGTGACTGGATAAGAAAATATATATATATATATATATATATATATATATATATATATATATATGTGTGTGTGTGTGTGTGTGTGTGTGTGTGTGTGTGTGTGTGTGTGTGTGTGTGTGTGTGCTGAGGAACCTGTGGGGTTTCTGCGAATGTTGAGCAACGACTTAGTGAGACGAAGCATTATAAAAAGCTTCTAAGAAAGTCGGATGATGGAAGTTCGTTGATCGAACCGTAACTAGGAATAAAATCGAAAACAACAAAAATCTGTAGCTGTATTAATAAGTCTACGACATCAGTTATATTTTTCTAGTCTGGTACCCCCCGTTCCTTGAATATCATAGATGTTCTACTAACCACAGCTCCGCCCATTTACGCGACGAAACCCAAAGAACTGATGTCATATCTTGTCCAAAGTCGCTATTGCAATCCTACTAACATCTTCACAATTACGTGGCCCAACGGAATCTAATCACCAACAGAATCTATAGGGAATAACATCAATTTTTTTCACCAAATGTGTGTTGGCGTACAGATACACATTGTGAGCTACAAAAAGGGAACAAAAACACTCATATGACAGCTTAATCGGAATTAGATATATATTTGATAGTTTGAAGAAGGGAACATAGGCCAATTTCGAGATCGTTCACCCTCAACGCTGGTGGTTGTATTTGCTGACCAGTTGCTTAAAATCTCACTTTTGCAGTGCATCAGAGCCCAGTTTTGTGTTCAATGTCGATCGTCTGAGTTTGAGATAATCTTCATTGAAAGTAAATGAATAATACTTGTTCTAGATGTTTTAAAAGTATGTTAGCTTGGGCTTTCTAATGTGATGTCATCTTTTTTGTTATAGGCCTAGGTTTCTTGACGACGTATGTGGAATGCTTGTGTTGAAAATATGGACCATAATATTAAAGACCTTTACCTTTCCGGTGAAGCCATCAGAGGTCAAAACCGGAACAATACTTTAGTGCGCTTTTTCCTTTCTATAGTTGGTGCTGGGCTATGTACAATGATATATTAATAGCCTTCACTGCAGGGACAGCCCTGTCTTCAATGTGATCGCAATTTCGGGACTTCGGCAGATTAGACAGAATTTAAACACCACAAGTACATACTGAACTCTTTGAATTCACAAGGAAGATAAGATTCAATGTTACACAGATCCAGTTTTCAAAAATTGGTGCCCTAAGTTCCACAGAAAATCAATAAAGATCCTGGTATAGACTAGATTTTCGATAACCAGGTACAGACAGTTTGAATACTTCTTACCTAAAGATTACTTAACCATACCCGATTTTACTGATGTTGGGGTGAAAAATACATTCTTTCTGCAGAAGAACGCAAAAATGCCTCCGATCCAACAGAAATGGCGTGTAATGGAAAAATTCTATAAGAAGGCAAGGCGATCTAGGATGTATGCAAGATACACTCCTGGAAATGGAAAAAAGAACACATTGACACCGGTGTGTCAGACCCACCATACTTGCTCCGGACACTGCGAGAGGGCTGTACAAGCAATGATCACACGCACGGCACAGCGGACACACCAGGAACCGCGGTGTTGGCCGTCGAATGGCGCTAGCTGCGCAGCATTTGTGCACCGCCGCCGTCAGTGTCAGCCAGTTTGCCGTGGCATACGGAGCTCCATCGCAATCTTTAACACTGTTAGCATGCCGCGACAGCGTGGACGTGAACCGTATGTGCAGTTGACGGACTTTGAGCGAGGGCGTATAGTGGGCATGCGGGAGGCCGGGTGGACGTACCGCCGAATTGCTCAACACGTGGGGCGTGAGGTCTCCACAGTACATCGATGTTGTCGCCAGTGGTCGGCGGAAGGTGCACGTACCCGTCGACCTGGGACCGGACCGCAGCGACGCACGGATGCACGCCAAGACCGTAGGATCCTACGCAGTGCCGTAGGGGACCGCACCGCCACTTCCCAGCAAATTAGGGACACTGTTGCTCCTGGGGTATCGGCGAGGACCATTCGCAACCGTCTCCATGAAGCTGGGCTACGGTCCCGCACACCGTTAGGCCGTCTTCCGCTCACGCCCCAACATCGTGCAGCCCGCCTCCAGTGGTGTCGCAACAGGCGTGAATGGAGGGACGAATGGAGACATGTCGTCTTCAGCGATGAGAGTCACTTCTGCCTTGGTGCACATGATGGTCGTATGAGTGTTTGGCGCCGTGCAGGTGAGCGCCACAATCAGGACTGCATACGACCAAGGCACACAGGGCCAACACCCGGCATCATGGTGTGGGGAGCGATCATCTACACTGGCCGTACACCTCTGGTGATCGTCGAGGGGACACTGAATAGTGCACGGTACATCCAAACCGTCATCGAACCCATCGTTCTACCATTCCTAGACCGGCAAGGGAACTTGCTGTTCCAACAGGACAATGCACGTCCGCATGTATCCCGTGCCACCCAACGTGCTCTAGAAGGTGTAAGTCAACTACCCTGGCCAGGAAGATCTCCGGATCTGTCCCCCATTTAGCATGTTTGGGACTGGATGAAGCGTCGTCTCACGCGGTCTGCACGTCCAGAACGAACGCTGGTCCAACTGAGGCGCCAGGTGGAAATGGCATGGCAAGCCGTTCCACAGGACTACATCCAGCATCTCTACGATCGTCTCCATGGGAGAATAGCAGCCTGCATTGCTGCGAAAGGTGGATATACACTGTACTAGTGCCGACATTGTGCATGCTCTGTTGCCTGTGTCTATGTGGCTGTGGTTCTGTCAGTGTGATCATGTTACCCCAGGAATGTGCCAATAAAGTTTCCCCTTCCTGGGACAATGAATTCACGGTGTTCTTATTTCAATTTCCAGGAGTGTAGTTGTATACATTCCATATGAGTACGGATCAGTTTATGAAGAGGTGTTGATGTGACAAACAACAGCTACCACAGAGGACACAGGAAATGGAGGACAATGATGATATTCAGAGTAAATTTTATGGAAATTGCTTTCAAAATATGTGAGAAGTACAGAGATTTCCTGCATACGTCGTATTATGAATGTTTTGTGAAGTACAACCATTTCTGAAGTAATAAGAAGTTCTAATGATTAATTCACAATCAGTTTGAAGAAAGGAACAAATCCTCAGTTTTTAATATCGCGACGTCTCCTTCAGGAGAATCCAGTTCATCTTTCCATGAAACTGCGACAGGAGGTTAATGTACAGAATCTCATATAACTATTTTGTTAAGACAAAATTAAAAAAAAAACAGGAGAAAGGTACTTGTATTTCCCCACTAAAGGAGGCTTCGTTCCCTTTTCCAAACTACCGTTTCAATTATTGCTGCAGTTGTATATGATATACCTGAAGAGACTTATCGACCGTCGTGTTCGACGAAGTGAAGTCATTAGAAAGGCTAGAGGCGATGTTACACGGTATTAGTGTGATATCTACGGGCAGTAGCTAATTTTCCGTCCGGTACGTAGAGATTACTGAAACTCTGATTTAAGTCGTATAACATATCATTTCGTCTCGTCTTCTCCCATTATTTATCATAGCTTCCGATATAAAAATAAAGTTTGATATTGTCCCAGACCTGCTAGGCTTTCCAAGTTTATGACTAATTAGACGAAGAACATAACTACAATACCTATAAGAAACTGCAATTGATACAAAAAAGCACAATTGATGGGAAATAAACATGACAGAATATGGCACATTCAGGTTCATGATACACAGGGTACACACATTACATTAAAACAGATGGCAAGCACACTAGACGTAACATTGTAAAAACAACTTTAATTAGCCGTAAGTACTGAACAAAACCAACTGACAGGCGCTACGACATAATGTAGACCAATATTTCTAACATAGTTTCTACAGGACAGAGATCAAACACAGAACATGTCTAACCTAGGTACCTCTTTCAGAAACTGCCAACTTTTTGAAGGGTATTTAGTTAAAAATATTCGTTACAGTCAAAACTCTTGGTCTTCAGTTGTTTCACACAGTAAATGCAAGAGGCCAAGAAGCCCCCCTCCTTGCCTTCCTCACCTGCTCCACCATCCACCTCCGCCTCAAGTCAAACGAACATGGCGGAGTACGCCTTTTACGATGCACAGCTTGTACATGTATCAGAACACACTGGGAACAACATCAAGGAGGAATGTAATTGTTCTTTACACAGAAACTACAGGGACGAAATTATATCTTTCTGAAGAACTGAAAGAAAAGTCCAAAAATATTATGAATGTGAAAAACGAGTTCCACAGTCACAGTTTATTTTTTTAATTTCCCAGAGTTATTTGTTCAATAAAGACGGTAAATTTAACATCAGGTGAACCTACATAAACTATACAGTAGCAAGAAATGGTATAATTACCCCAGATTTTAGAAAACTAAAAAGTCTTCTCAATAAATTTGTGTGGTCAAGTGGTATATGTGGCACTGAAATATGCGGTCTGACTTTCGAACTGTCAAGCTGCACGCCATCTGGTATAGCGAGGTGTTGGCCATGCTATTCCACTCACTCTGGGACTATGCCTAGAGTAAGAGATGAAGTTCTTATGCGATTTTATTCATTACGTTTATTCACTAGTTTAAGTCACCAAATTGGCGACTTCATAATTTCTCTTTCATGCGACATACAGTTCACAGTGAATGTTTACACATTTTTATGTGGCAAATAAGGCATTAAATGAGATTATTTAAGTAGATTATGTTGATATAACTATCGTACTTACGGTATGTATAGTATCTATGTTACTGAGATTATGGTGACTAGAATGAAATGGAAATTCATAATGAGAAAAACAAACCAACATGTTAACACTTTCAGCAACTAAATTAGGACTGCATGTTATTGTGGAGAGCACACAGAAAGACCTGCATTTCAAGAAATAATTCAATAGTATATTTTTAAAACGGGGGATATATATAACAATTTTGTTGTTACGGGGAAGAGTAGTGTACAGAGAATAAAAAAACTAAATATACAGATTTACTGGACATAAGCAAACTTTTTTTTGTGACTAAAATATCTCGGCTGTACTGTTTCCCCGCTGTGGGTCTTCGAAAGCTTCCATGCTAATGACGCTGCGAGGCAGTGTTCAAACCCCCATGTGGTGAATGTTGTTTAAGAAATGAGCTGAAAATGACGTCTGTTTATATTAATGCACAACTGCCATCTGCCCGATTAGATGGTCGTGAACAATACAAGCCCACACGTTTATAGTATACACTTAGGTCACGAAACTTTAGGGATAGCTATATGTGCACATGTAGATGGCGATAGTATTTCGTACGCAAGGTGTAAAAGGACAGTGGGTTGGCAGAGGGGAATTTCATTCCACCATTCCTTCGCGGTAGTCTCGTGAGTACCCGCTACCAAAGAAGGGCAGACAACATCTGTACACAAAAACAGGGCTGGTGTTGCGTCGGTGCGAGAGGACAATAATTTAAGCACCAACTCTGACTACGACGAGCTGTACAAGACCGAAACCGGAAAGGAATCCGGAGGTGAGAGAAAGGCATATAAGGCAAATCCATTTCCGCCTTGGAAGAAGCAGGTGCAGTAGGCGAAAATCAAATGCAAACTGTCAGGAGAAAAAAGGAGCGGCTTCTGCCTGTCACAGCTTTTACACTGAAGTGCCAAGGAAACTGGTATAGGCATGCGTAGTGAAATAGACAGATACGTAAACAGGTAGAATACGGCAGTGCGGTCGGCAATGCCTGCATAAGACAAGTGTCTGGGGCAGTTGTTACATGGGTTGCTGCTGCTACAATGACAGATTATAAAGATTTAAGTGAGTTTGTGCTTGCTGTTATAGTCGGCGCACTAGCCACGGGACACAGCATCTCCAAGGTAGCGATGAAGTGGTGATTTTCCCGCGCTACCATTTTACAAGTGTACCGTGAACATCAGGAATCCGGTAAAACATCAAATCTCCGATATACCTGCAGGCGGAAAACGACCCTGCAAGAACGGAACCTACGACGACTGAAGAGACTCGTTCAACGTGACGGAAAACCAACCTTCCCGCAAATTGTCTGAGTTAATAACGAGCATCAAAACGGATGCAGGGCTTAGTGAACACAGGGTTGTCGTAGCGAGACTGAATATTGTAACCCCCAAATCCTCCAAAAATAAATGAAAAATATATCTATTTAAAAAAGCAGATAGGAATTCACTTGACGCCTTCCTGAGAGACAATCTCCACTCCTTCCAAATTAGCAATAAAAGTGTAGACCAGATGTGATTTGAATTCAAAGAAATAGTATCGGCAGTAATTGAGAGATCTATACAAAATAAATTAACAAATGACGGAGCTGACCCATCTTGGCACACAAAACGGGTCAGAACACTGTTGCAGGAACAACGAAACAAACATAGTAAATTTAAGCAGTCGCAAGACCCCCAAGATTGGCGATCTTTCGCAGAAGTTCGAAATTTAGCTTGAACTTCAATGCGAGATGCTGACAATAGTTTCCACGACGGAACTTTGTCTCGAAACCTGGCAGAAAATCGAAAGAGATCCTGGTCGTACGAGAAATATGTTAGCGGCAAGACACAATCAATTCCTTCTCTGGGCAATAACAATGGAGAAACTATCGAGGACAGTGCTCTCAAAGCAGAGTTTCTAAACACAGCCTTCCAAAATGCCTTCACACACGAAGTAAATATTCCATAATTCGAATCAAGAACAGCTGCCAAGACGAGTAACGTAGAAGTAAATATCTTCGGAGTAGTAAAGCAACGTAAATCACTTAATAAAAACAAGTCTCTTGGTCCAGATGGTATACAAGCTAGATCCCTTTCAGAGTATGTTGATGCAATAGCTCCATACTTAACAACCATATACAACCATTCGCTCGAATAAAGATCCGTACCCAAAGTTGCACAAGTCACACCAATATTTAAGAAAGATAGTAGGAGTAATCCACTAAATTACAGGCCCAGATCATTACCGTCGATATGCAGCAGGATTTTGGAACATATATGGTGTTCGAACATTATGAATTACCTCGAAGAAAACGGTATATTGGTACACAGTAAACATGGATCTCGAAAACATCGTTCTTGTGAAACACAACTTGCTCTTTACTCGTATGAAGTGTTGAGTGCTATTGACAAGGGATTTCAGTCTGGTTTCTGGATTTCCGAAAGGCTTTTGACACTGTACCACACAAGCGGCTTATGGAATATCATCTCAGTTATGTGACTTCCTCTCAGATCGGTGACAGTTCGCAGTAATTACGGAAAGTAAAACAGAAGTGATTTCTGGCGTTCCTCAAGGTAGTGTTATGGGCCCATTGCTGTTCCTTATCAATATAAACGATTTGGGAGACAATGTGAGAAGCGAAAACGGCAATTGACCTTAAATAACGAAAAGTGTGAGGTCATTCACATGAGTGCTAAAAGGAATCCGTTAAACTTTGTTTATACGATAAATCAGTCAAATCTAAAGGCCGTAAACTCAACTAAATACCTAGGAATTACAATCATGAATAACTTAAACTGGAACGAACACATAGAAAATGTTGTGGGGAAGGCTAACCAAATACTGCGTTTTACTGACAGGACACTTAGACACTACTAAGGAGACTGCTTACACTACGCTAGTCCGTCCTCTTTTAGAATACTGCGGCGCTGTGTAGGATCCTTACCAAACAGGATTGACGCAGTACACCGAAAAAGTTCAAAGAAGGGCAGCACGTTTTGTATGACCGTAAAATAGAAATTCCAATCACCAACTTTCTCCGCGGAATGCGAAAATATAATGTTGACAACCACCTACATAGGGAGAAACGATCAACACGATAAAGTAAGGGAAATCAGAGCACGTACGGAAATATATAGGTGTTAATTCTTTCCGCGTGCTATACGAAATTTGAATAATAGAAAATTGTGAAGGTGATTAGATAAACTCTCCGCTACGCACTTAAATGCGATTTGCAGAGTATACATGTGGATGTAGACTCTGCAGATTTCAATGCTGGATCATCAACAAGAGTCAGCGTGCGAACCATTCAACGAAACATCATCGATATGGGCTTTCGAAGCCGAAGGCCCTCTAGTGTATCCTTGATGACTGCACGAGACACTGGATGGCTGGATGATTGATGACTGGAGACATGTTGCCTGGTCGGACGAGTCTCGTTCCAAATTATATCGAGGGGATGGACCTGTACGGGTATGGAGACAACGTCATGGATTCATGGACCCTGTGTGTTATCAGGGGACTGTTCAAGCTGATATTCCTGAGGTTGTCTTCATACCCGTACACGTCCATCAGCTCTACACAATTTGAAATGAGACTCGCCCGACCAGGCAACATGTTTCCAGTCATCAACAGTCCAATTTCGGTGTTGACGGACCAAGCGTAAAACTTTGTGTCGTGCACACATCAAAGATACACGAGTGAGCTTTTGATTCCGAACGCCCATATCGATGATGTCTCGTTGAATGATTCGCACGCTGACGCTTGATGATAGCTTAGCATTGAACTCTGCAGCAATTTGTGGAAGTGTTGCCACGCTGAACGATTCCCTTCAGTCGTCGTTGGTTCCGTTCTTGGAGGATCTTTTTACGGCCGCAGTCATATCGGAGATCTGATATTTTACCGGATTCCTGATACTCACGGTACATTCGCGAAATGGTCGTACGGGAAAATCCCCACTTCATCGCTACCTTCGGCAATGCCGTGTCCCATCGCTCGTGCGACAACTATAACACCAAGTTCAAACTCACTTAAATCTTGATAACCTGCCATTGTAGCAGCAGTCACCGATCTAACGACTGCGCTAGTCTCTTCTTGTCTTATATAGGAGTTTTCGGCCACAACGCCGAATTCTGCCTGTTTACATATCTCTGTACTTGAATACGCATGTCTACACCAGTTTCTTTGGTGCTTCAGCATATGTTATCTTTAAGATACTCCACCAGCCAGAGAAAAAAGGAGAGGGGTTAGGGCATGGTGTCATGTGGAAGTTAGCTTGTTGAAAGTATTAAGTGTATTCATATGAAAGAAAGAGGAAGTGTTGATGATTTTCAGAATACATGTAAAGATTTCCATGTGTGATTTATAAGGAAATCAACGAAGAAACAATATATCTTGTTGTAGAAGGATGGGTTGTAGTGTTAAAAAATGGACAGAAGATAATAAAGTGATGGTGTAAAGATTACTAGGATAAGTGAAATGATTAGTACTAGAAAATTAATGGTCAACGAGGTGACTTGTTATACAAGGGCTTATTGTTGCGATGAAAACGGATTAATAGTTTTAGGATTAGTGACACAAAATTTATCGGAAGTGACTAACCAAATACACTGAATAGTATGGTGATAGAGCTTTAGTGTTACTAAGGAATCGTTTTACTAATGTTGACCTGACTAACCACAAAGTATAAAAGACAGAAAGAGTCGGAGAGAAAGATATGAAAAATCTGTAAATAATTTTTTTGATATTTTGATGTGATCCTTTGTGTGTTGGGTCAAAGGTTTTATTTTGAGGGGCAGCCTGGTCTACCTTCAGTACATGTGATGTGTATCAACCGTGGAGAGAAACTGGTAAAAATTGTGCTATCTATGTTATATTGTAAAATTTGTAAGATAATGATTTGTGCTATTTTGAGGTTTTTGTGGTTTTCGTAAAACCAGTATAAAGTAAATATGTTGAATTACTTATGTAATGTTTACTGAATTAGTTAAGTAAATCAAGAAAAAACTTTCATTAAGCAACCTCTTTTGCTGAAGTTATTGATTTGTATTTCCCTTGTGAAATAATATTTTTCAAGTAGTTTCATTTTGTGCCACTTGAGAACACCAATTACTTTCATTTAGGACAATGATTGAAATAGTTAAAGATATAGTTTATTATGGAAAGAAATTCTACTGAAATCAGAAAGATATTGTATAAAATATTATTCTTAGACGGAACTATGTTTGCAGAAAAAATCACCACGTAACTGCAGCCTGAACTGTATTTTAAGAGAAGTTTAAGTGCCGTGATGATGTAAGAAAAATGATTAGAAGTGTAGGGCAAGAGTACAGTGATGACTATAAGGTAGGAGGAACCTACGGAGATACGTGGACGCACAATAAAGTGGAAAGTACTGGGTAATAGACTGATTAAGATTTAAACAAACCTGAAATTCAACGCTGAACTGCAAAAGCCTAAAGAATTGGTATTGGTTTGAAAACTAATGTAAATTTATTGTTTTGAAAGAGAATTTGTGTATTTTATAATTGTTCAGGGAATCTAAAGAAAGAGTTTTTGTAAACAGTAGGCTAGGTTAAATCAAACGTTGGAAAAACCACCTAGGAATATCAACAATGTAGGAAAAGATAGATCGATACTTAGCGTAAAGTCAGGAAAAATTGAAACAATTGAAAGACACTTACACAAACCTTTCGGCCACAGCCCTCATAGGCAAAAGTGGAACAGAGAAAGCACATCATTCATACACACAAGCAAGCACACCTAACGCATGACCGCCAACTCCCCAACCCAAGTTGATGAATGACATGTCTCCCTTTTGGTGATGAAGGCTGTGGCTGAAAGCTTGGTGTAAGTGCCTGTTTACAACTTAATGTAAGGTTTTTTAAAGTTTTAAACATGACAACGTGGTCAACGACCGTCTACAAATTAAAATTAAAGCAATCACAGCTCTCGATCGCAAAAATTAAGTCTTTTGACCTGGTTTCGGCACTTCTATGAGTGCCTCCATCACAAATAAAATATTCAAACTGGCCAATAACGTAAGTACAAAAATTATAGGAATTTTTTTTATGAAAGTATAACTACTGACTAACAGCACAAGAAAGAAACAGTACTCACATGTCACGCACAAAATAAATATCAAGTGATAAAGTTTTAGTCACGAAATTTCTTTAAAAGGAAGGCAAGCCGCTATGGACTGCTCACACAAGTCAAGGCACAGGTAGCAACAGACTGAGGCGCCCGCGATAACAACTGCGGGCAGGAGAATATTGCACGAAGAGTGCCATCTAGTAGTCGCAAATACAAACTGGCTACTTAACATTCAAAATATAGACAGACGAATATTATTTTGTACATGAAGTAAAAGGTAAAAGGCAATATTTTGTTTGACAGCAGCAGATAAAGTAACATTTTGTTTACATCACAGCTTAGAAGTGCCGTTTAAAGGATCAAAACGGTGTCACAGAATTACAGAGAGGGCTGAATGACACAGCCTGTAGGAAAACAATATAACATGAAATCCAGCCAATGTTGTTGTTGTTGTGGTCTTCACTCCTGAGACTGGTTTAATGCAGCTCTCCACGCTACTCTATCCTGTGCAAGCTCCTTCATCTCCCAGTACGTAGTGCAGCCTGCATCCTTCTGAATCTGCTTAAGGTATTCACCTCTTGGTCTCCCTCTACGATTTTTACGCTCCACGCTGCCCTCCAGTACTAAATTGGTGATCCCTTGATGCCTCAGAAGATGTCCTACCAACCGATCCCTTCTTCTAGTCAAGTTGTGCCACAAACTCCTCTTCTCCCCAATCCTATTCAGTACCTCCTCATTAGTTATGTGATCTATCCATCTAATCTACAACATTCTCCTGTAGCACCACATTTCGCAAGCTTCTATTCTCTTTTTGTCCAAACTAGTTATCGTCCATGTTTCACTTCCATACATGGCTACACTCCATATATATACATTCAGAAACGACTTCCTGACAAATCTATACTCGATGTTAACAAATTTCTCTTCTTCAGAAACGCTTTCCTTGCCATTGCCAGTCTACATTTTATATCCTCTCTACTTCGACCATCATCAGGTATTTTGCTCCCCAAATAGCAAAAGTCCTTTACTACTTTAAGTGTCTCATTTCCTAATCTAATTCCCTCAGCATCACCCGACTTAATTCGACTACATTCCATTATCCTCGTTTTGCTTTTGTTGATGTTCATCTCATACCGTCCTGTCAAGACACTGTCCATTCCGTTCAACTGCTCTTCCAAATCCTTTGCTCTCTCTGACAGAATTACAATGTCATCGGCGAACCTCAAAGTTTTTATTTCTTCTCCATGGATTTTAATACCTACTCCGAATTTTTCTTTAGTTTCTTTTACTGCTTGCTTGCTTGTCAAAGTTAGCGAAAGTAAAATTCTATGTACCGACTTGACAGAAAATCCTAGGAAGTTTTGGTCTTACGTTAAATCAGTAAGTGGCTCGAAACAGCATATGCAGACACTCCGGGATGATGACGGCATTGAAACAGAGGATGACACGCGTAAAGTTGAAATACTGAACACCTTTTTCCAAAGCTGTTTCACAGACGAAGACCGCATGTCAGTTCTTTCTCTAAATCCTCGCACAAACGAAAAAATGGCAGACATCGAAATAAGTGACCAAGGAATAGAAAAGCAACTGGAATCACTCAACAGAGGAAAGTCCACTGGACCTGACGGGATACCAATTCGATTCTACACAGAGTACGCGAAAGAACTTGCCCCCTTTGTAACAGCCATGTACCGGAAATCTCTAGAGGAACGGAAGGTTCCAAATGATTGGAAAAGAGCACAGGTAGTCTCAGTCTTCAAGAAGGGTCGTCGAGCACATGCGCAAAACTATAGACCTATATCTCTGACGTCGATCTGTTGTAGAATTTTAGAACATGTTTTTTGCTCGCTTATCATGTCATTTCTGGAAACCCAGAATCTGCTCTGTACGAATCAACATGGATTCCGGAAACAGCGATCGTGTGAGACCCAACTCCCTTTATTTGTTCATGAGACCCAGAAAATATTAGATACAGGCTCCCAGGTAAATGCCATTTTCCTTGACTTCCGGAAGGCGTTCGATACAGTTCCGCACTGTCTCCTGATAAACAAAGTAAGAGCCTACGGAATATCAGAGCAGCTGTGTGGATGGATTGAAGCGTTTTTAGCAAACAGAACACAGCATGTTGTTATCAATGGAGAGACGTCTACAGACGTTAAAGTAACCTCTGGCGTGCCACAGGGGAGTGTTATGGTACCATTACTTTTCACAATATATATAAATGACCTAGTAGATAGTGTCAGAAGTTCCATGTGGCTTTTCGCGGATGATGCTGTAGTATACAGAGAAGTTGCAGTATTAGAAAATTGTAGCGAACTGCAGGTAGATCTACAGCGGATAGGCACTTGGTGCAGGGAGTGGCAACTGACCCTTAACATAGACAAATGTAATGTATTACGAATACATAGAAAGAAGGAACCTTATTTGTATGATTATGTGATAGCGGAACAAACACTGATAGCAGCTACTTCTGTAAAATATCTGGGAGTATGCGTGCGGAACGAGTTGAAGTGGAAAGATCATATAAAATTAATTGTTGGTAAGGCGGGTGCCAGGATGAGATTCATTGGGAGAGTCCTTAGAAAATGTAGCCCATCAACAAAGGAGGTGGCTTACAAAACACTTGTTCGACCTATACTCATCAGTGTGGGATCTGTACCAGATCCGGTTGACGGAGGAGATAGAGAAGCTCCAAAGAAGAGCGGCTCGTTTCGTCACAGGGTTATTTGGTAACCGTGATAGCGTTACGGAGATGTTTAGCAGACTCTGGAAGAGAGGCGCTTTGCATCGCGATGTAGCTTGCTCGCCAGGTTTCGAGAGGGTGCGTTTCTGCATGAGGTATCGAATATATTGCTTCGCCCTACTTATAACTCCCGAGGATATCACGAATGTAAAATTAGAGAGATTCGAGCGCGCACAGAGGCTTTCAGACAGTCGTTCTTCCCGCGAACCATACGCGACTGGAACAGAAAAGGGAGGTAATG
This sequence comes from Schistocerca gregaria, assembly GCF_023897955.1. NCBI lineage: Eukaryota > Metazoa > Arthropoda > Insecta > Orthoptera > Acrididae > Schistocerca > Schistocerca gregaria. The sequence goes on from NC_064923.1 coordinate 429,427,124, forward strand.
ACAGTGGCACGTAAAGTGCCCTCCGCCACACACGGTTGGGTGGCTTGCGGAGCATAAATGTAGATGCAGATTGAATAACATCGGGGATAGGCTACAAACCTGTCTCACTCTCTTTCCAACCGCTGCTTCCCTTTCATGCCCCCCGACTCTTATAACTGCCATCTGGTTTCTGTACAAATTGTAAATAGCCTTTCGCTCCCTGTATTTTACCCCTGCCACCTTCAGAATTTGAAAGAGAGTAGTTCAGTAACAATTGTCAAAAGCTTTCTCGAAGTCTACAAATGCTAGAAACGTAGATTTGCCCTTCCTTAATCTTTCTTCTAAGATAAGTCGTAGCGTCAGTATTGCCTCACGTGTTCCAATATTTCTACGGAATGCAAATTGATCTTCCCCAAGGTCAACTTCTACCAGTTTTTCCATTGGTCTGTAAAGAATTCGTGTTAGTATTTTGCAGCCGTGACTTATTAAACTGATAGTTCGGTAATTTTCACATCTGTCAACACCTGCTTTCTTTGGGATTGGAATTACTACATTCTTCTTGAAGTCTGAGGGTATTTCGCCTGTCTCATACATTTTGCTTACCAGATCGTAGAATTTTGTCAGGGCTGGCTCTCCCAAGGCTGTCAGTAGTTCTAATGGAATGTTGTCTACTCCCGGGGCCTTGTTTTGACTCAGGTCTTTCAATGCTTCGTCAAACTCTTCACGTAGTATCATATCTCCCATTTCATCTTCATCTACATCGTCTTTCATTTCCATAATATTGTCCTCAAGTACATCGCCCTTGTAAAGACCCTCTATATACTCCTTCCACCTTCCTGCTTTCCCTTCTTTGCTTAGAACTGGGTTTCCATCTGAGCTCTTGATATTCATACAAGTGGTTCTCTTTTCTCCAAAGGTCTCTTTAATTTTCCTGTAGGCAGTATCTACCTTTCCTCTAGTGAGATAAGCCTCTACATACTTACATTTGTCCTCTAGCCATGCCTGCGTAGCCATTTTGCACTTCCTGTCGCTCTCATTTTTGAGACGTTTGTATTCCTTTTTGCCTGCTTCATTTACTGCATTTTTGTATTTTCTCCTTTCGTCAATTAAATTCAATATTTATTTTGTCACCCAAGGATTTCTACTAGCCCTCGTCTTTTTACCTACTTGATCCTCTGCTGCCTTCACTACTTCATCCCTCAGAGCTACCCATTCTTCTTCTACTGTACTTCTTTCCCCCATTCCTGCCAATTGTTCCCTTATGCTCTCCCTGAAACTCTGTACAATCTCTGGTTTAGTCAGTTTATCCAGGTCCCATCTCCTTAAATTGCCACCTTTTTGTAGTTTCTTCAGTTTTAATCTACAGTTCATAACCAATAGATTGTGGTCAGAGTCCACATCTGTCCCTGGAAATGTCTCACAATTTAAATGGATCAAATGGCTCTGAGCACTATGGGACTTAACATCTGTGGTCATCAGTCCCCTAGAACTTAGAACTACTTAAACCTAACTAATCTAAAGACATCACACACATCCATGCCCGAGGTAGGATTCGAACCTGCTACCGGAGCTGTCACGCGGTTCCAGACTGAAGCGCCCAGACCGCACGGCCACACCGGCCAGCCTACAATTTAAAACCTGGTTCCTAAATCTCTGTCTTACCATTATATAATCTATCTGAAACCTGTCAGTATCTCTAGGCTTATTCCATGTATACAACCTTCTTTTATGATGATGCAGCCAATATAAAAAATTTAATAAACGAAAAGTTATGAGTAGACGTAAACAGAAAAAAACATTTTAGTAACTGCACGAGGGAACCCGAAATCAGATATCAAGTAACGGCTTTATATCTTTGAAATTTTTTTTATTACGTAATTGTAGCTGCTCATTAAGAATGACGCTATCATTTCGAGAAAGACGTTTAAAAATTTATAATTCTTCGAGAATATATAATCCACGCCCTTTCTTCTCCGTGTACAAAATGTTGATACCGTGAATAGCTTCAGGCGCGTGACCTGTAATGAAAAGGTAGTCGGCAAAAGACGAATTTTGGGTGCTAGTGCCTTTCTTTCTTAAAAGATATTCTTTGCACCTGGTTGTAATGGGACGTCATGTTCGTCCTATGTAGTAAGAAGAGCAGGTGCGCAGAAAATCTTATAGACGCCATAGTTTTCTAAAGGGGAACGAGTCGACTTCAAATTATGAATAATTTTTTTTTCAAATTATTATTGGTTGGAAAGGCAACATTACAGCTATTACTAAGGAGGCGTTGAATCCGATAGGAGATCGGGTCCAAGAAGGGAATAGAAAGAGACTTCTTTGTGTTACATTCAATGATAGAGGCACCTTTCAACAGTTTTCTTTTTAAGGATGTCATCTACTATGCCGTGTTCATATTCGTTATTAAGTGCTATCGTTTTTATTAAATTAATTTCTTCGTTGAATTTTTGTTTCGTGAGTGGAATAGAAGTAGCTCTATGAATAGCAGAGTGAAAGAAAGTGTTTTTATGAGGTTGTGGGTGTATGGAAGACGCAGGTTTCTTTACGAAAAACATTGAATGAGATTTTATTTTCTGCTATTGTAAGCGTCAAGAAAGTTTAATTGACAGGCTACGTTTTCGAGTTCGCTGGTGAAGGATATTTTCTCGTGAAGTTCATTAAAGAGATTGAAAATACTGTCAATGCCATCGGCAGGTCCTTTGCAGATGAATGAGATATCATCAGCATATCTGAAATAGGAGAGAATGCCTAGTGCTGTAGCTGAGAAGCAGTTGAGATACTTTTCTTCTAGAGAGTTAATGAAAATGTCAGCAAGGATACCAGCTAACGCATTTCCATAGCGAGGCTGCCGGGTTGCTGATACAATTGTTCATTAAATTCCAAATAGTTGTATTTAGCTAGTCTGTAATAGTTTCATTAAGTCAGTGATTTGTTCGTCTGAAAGTTCTTTTTTGAAATGACGTAAATTATTTTCTACGATCCTAAGCGTTTCTTGCGCGGGTTTTCATGTTTACTGAAAACAACTCGGTATTTGGACTGCATTCTAAATCTTTTATTTTATGGACTAAGGCGTGACTTTTGGGGATGGAATAATTGTTCACGAATAAGAATCATTTTTTTATAGTTTTATGCGGAAATTTGGCTAAATCACGGTACGCGCTATTCGTGCTATTAAAAATTTGGCGTATCGAATGGTTAGGTTTGTGGATTTTGAACTGAGAACGAAATTTTGGGGGCTGAGGGTTCATATTCGTAAGCATTTTCTTCTGAAAAGGTTTGATTACAAATTTTGCGTCATTAATAGCTGATCTAACTTCTTTTTGTAATTCCGGAGTTGGATTCTCACGCAGTTCCGAAATATTATTTTCGTTAAAAAAATCTGAGGTGTCAGAAATATATTCGGGATTGTAAGGAAATAACTAAAGAGCAACCTCTGTGAGACTTAGTTATTAAAGCATCATCTTCTTTAAGTTTATTATTAATGGAATTAACCAACTTCTTATCGTTATACATAACATTTTGAATACAGGCTCTATTATTATTAAGAATGTTAGCCACTTCAGGAGCTATTCTAGTTTGACGTGAATTATCAATTTTTTAGGTCGACAAGAATCGTTTCTATTACATTTTTGTCTGCCAAGCTGGGCATGACATTGTACTTTAGGCCTTTTTCAAGCAAGACAGTTTCATTCTGTGTAAAAGTAATGTTAGTCCTATTCAAAATTATTTTATAAAATACATGACTGCTTTTCTTGAAAGTATTTTGAGGACTTTTTTCAGAAGGAAACAGACAATAAAGTTTATTAAGCTTCTTTTCGAGCTTACACAATATACCTTGATTACAAATTTCTAAATGTTCGTTTATTGTATCCATAAACCGTCAACGTTTAAATTACACACATCAAAAACGTTCTCCATAACCTCGGTTCCGAGAATTTCGGGACCTGTACAGAAAATTGGAATAGAGATCGACATAAACATCATTTCCGCCCTTTTTATTGCTCATGAAAACCACACATTGCATGTTCTACCACCATACAGCGAGACTTTTTAGAAGTTGTGATCCAGATTGCTGTACATACCGGTACCTCTAATACCCAGTGACACGTCCTCTCGCATTGATGCATGCCTGTATTCTTCGTGGCATACTATCCACAGGTTCATCACGGCACTGTTGGTCCAGATTGCCCCACTCCTCAACAGCGAATCGGCGTCGATCCCTCAGAGTGTTGGTGGGTAACGTTGTCCATAAACAGCCTTTTTCAATTTATCCCAGGCATGTTCGATAGGGTTCATGTCTGGAGAACATGCTGGCCACTCTAGTCGAGCGATGTCTTTATCCTGGAAGAAGTCATTCGAAAGATGTGAATGATGGGGGTGCGAATTGTCGTCCATGAAGACGAATGCCTCGCCAATATGTTGCCAATATGGTTGCACTATCGTACGAAGGATGGAATTCACGTATCTTACAGCTGTTATGGCGCCTTCCATGACCATCAGTGGCGTACGTCGACCCCCCATGATGTCACCCCAAAACAGCAGGGAACTTCCACCTTGTATCACTCGGTGGACAGTGTGTCTAAGGCGTTCAGCCTAACCGGGTCGCATCCAAACACGTCTCCGACAGTTGTCTGGTTGAAGGCATATGCGACACTCAACGGTGAAGAGAATGTGATGCTAATCATGAGCGGTCCATTCGGCACGTTGTTGAGCCCATCTGTACCAAGCTGCATGGTGTCGTGCTTGCAAAGATGGACCTCGCCATGGACGTCGGGAGTGAAGTTGTACATCATGCAGCCTATTGTGCACAGTTTGAGTTGTAACACGACGTCCTGTGGCTGCACGAAAAGCATTATTCAATATGGTGGCATTGCTGTCAGGGATCATCCGAGCCATAATCCGGAGGTAGCGGTCATCCACTACAGTAGTAGTCCTTGGGCGGACTGAGCGAGGAATTTCATCGACAGTTCCTGTCTCTCTGTATATCCTCCATGTCCGAACAACATCGCTTTGGTTCACTCCGAGACGTCTGGACACTTCCCTTGTTGAGCGCCCTTCTTGCAACAAAGTAAGAAAGAGGACGCGATCGAACCGCGGAACTACAGACAACACGAGCCGTGTACCTCCTTCCTGGCGGTATGACTGGAACTGGCTGTCGGACCCCCTCCGTCTAATAAGCGCTGCGCATGCGTGGTTGTTTACATCTTTGGGTTGGTTTAGTGCCATCTCTGAACAGTCAGAGGTAGTGTGTCTGTGATACAATATCCACAGTCAACATCTATGTTCAGGAGTTCTGGGAGCCGGAATGATGCAAAACTTTTTTCGATGTAATTAGAATTAATACGGAAGATATTTGTGTGCTCTAAATATATATAATATTGAGAACATCCTTTTTAGCATATAGCTTTTTAATATGATCAGAAATGAGATTTTTTGCCACAGGTTTGAAAAACTTGGGACCTTTCTTACAATTTGCAAAATTAATATATGTTTTCACATAATTAGGTGCTAGCCCCCTTTTCCCACATTGATTATTAAACTGAATGGCCATACCTGCATTTAACTGTTTCTTCTTTCTATACTTATATTTAGAGTCAGCCTTGGATGCATGGACAGGCAGATATCTTAATGTTTTGAATATGGCTGCGTGGACACCGTTTACAAATTAAAATTAAAGCAATTACAGCCCTCGGTCGCAAAAAGTAAGTCTTTTAACCTGGGCTCGGCACTTTTATGAGTGCCTCCATCAGAAATAAAGTATTCAGATTGGCCTATAACATAATTACAAAAATTTTCGGAATTTATTTTTTATAAACGTGTAAGAACTTACCAACACTACAATAAAGAAACGGTACTTAAATTTCATGCATAAAATAGATCTAAAGCTATAAAGCTTTTGTCATAAAATTTTTGAAGTAAAACACGTGGAAAGTAAGCCAGTAAGAGATGCTCACATAAGTCGAGCTACAGGTAGTATCAGACTGAGGCCTCTCTGTAATTCCATAATGATGTTTTCATCCTTTGAAACGTACTTCTAAGCTCTTATGTAGCCAAAATGTTATCTTGTCTGCTGCTGTAAAACAAAATATTGCCTTTTATTTCATGTACAAAATAATGTTCATCACAATATTCGTCTGTCTATATTTTGAATGTTAAATAGCCTGTTTGTATTTGCGGCTACTAGATTGCACTCTTGGTGCAATGTTCACTTGCCCGCAGTTGTTAACGCGGGCGCCTGTCTGTTGCTACCTGTGCCTTGACTTTTGTGAGCAGCCCATAGTGACTTGCCTTCCATGTATTCTTTTTTAAAGAAATTTGTGACTAAGGCTTTATCGCTTGATATTTATTTTGTACGTGACATATAAGTACAGTAAGTTGCAATCTATATTTTTTATTAGTAGGCTAGTTTAGTTGTAGAGCTGCCAGATCAGAAATAAGAATTATGTATTTCAGATCATTAAGTTCGATTTGGAGCCCATTAAAATTTAAAAATAATGACCATGTAGCATAACCATATAACCATTAAAAACTAGTTCATAATTTATTTTATAGTCATAGGCAGTGAGAGGTGTAGCGACTAGTACCACATCTATAAGTAGGCAGGTAGCTAGCACTAGCAGCTTCATACAGCGTATGAGTCACAGCTGTCTAGTAACGGATGTGCTCTGGTGCTTAAGCTGGTTGCAAGTAGTTATGGCTGTGGTCGAAAGGTGTCAGCATCTTACAGACCATATTCCTAAACTGTGTACAGAAGTATTTTGAAAACAAAACTGTATCTTCTGTGAATGTTACGGCTTCTATTTATTATTGTCGATTTAATAGGTTTCGATATTAGTGGGAATGATGCCATGAATGATAAGTACTGAATAAATGAATATTGTTATGTCTGTTACCTGGATTAGCCGAGCAGTCTAGGGCGCTGCAGTCATGGACCGTGCGGCTGGTCCCGGCGGAGATTTGAGTCCTCCCTCGGGCAAGGGTGTGTGTGTTTGTCCTTAGGCTAATTTAGGTTAGATAATGTGTAAGCTTAGGGACTGATGACCTTAGCAGTTAAGTCCCATAAGATTTCACACACATTCGAACATTTGTCTGTTACCTGAGTATACGTTAGTATAGCAACAGTGATTGTACGAAGGGAGTGAATCATACTCTCAGGGGGTATTTGCGAAGGGCAACTAGCCAGTTTATGGCACCGAGAAACAAGACATATTTTATAATATTTCAGTTATTTAAAGAGGGAGTTATTCTGTTAACTGTGGATTTTCTAAATTTGTTCATGTAATAAATTCTTCATAAAAGCTATTAGGTTGTGAGTGGACAAACGCAGAAGACGCGGGATTGTGTGGTTTAATGCTAATATCGGATTGGCTATTCTGCGTATCAGCCAATAAGAGGACAGTACATTCTGGTGTATTTTGTGGACTAAGAGAATTACTTTCTAAAGTTTAGATAAGTTCAGAGCGCAACCATCGTCATGTTCGGAAGCGTACATTAGGAGATCTAAATAGATGTAATAATTTGGCGGAACAGCGAGAAAAATTTGACTGTGGAGTGTACGCAAAATAAACGTCAACATGTGAGAAAGAACAACACCCTTGCTTCCGATTTTTGTGAGTAGACAATGAGTTTTGACCTAACTAAAATCGTGGCGTGTTACGCAAGTTTTGACCTTTTTGGGTCATCATGAACTCTGACATGCTCTGAGGTGCAGTTAATTTACACCTGACAGTTCCTTCGGCTAAATCTATTGCAGTATTGTCTGCCTGAAACGATGCTGATCGCTGCCGGTGTCCACTTCGACTTTTGGAAATCTGTGAAAACCGTCCAGGGTCTTTTTTCGTTTTGTTTTCTCGCCTTATTTTTTTCCACCCTGTGGAAATTAAGAAACTGGAATTGCAGAATAAATAAAACAGGATGAAGTAAGAAGCTTGAACGAGCATTAACTGCTTCCATCACTGGAGGAGTAAACTATAACGTTTGAACAATGGCACAAAAATTGACAAAACTAATGTCGCACAATGTGCAGAATGCAGGATGCCAAACTATTAAAGGAAACTAACTTCGAAAACAAGAACTTATCTTCATGCTACGATCGGTGTGATGTTGTCCATTACAAATCTGCGCACTCTTCAGTCACCTCCTCGTTTGAGGTGGCTGCATTAACCTTCTCCAGATCAAGGTCCTCGACATGGCACTAGGATGGTCAATATTAATTTTCTCAGTGTCGAAGAGTGGCATCTACCGGATAACATCGCCTTTGCCTTACAAATACTTAGGCTCTATGCCTGGAGAACTATTGTGTTAGCTGAGATGAGAAGATTAAAGGGTCGACAGTAGAGTACTGTAGACAGGTGCTTGATTGTGGGAAAGATAGATGCCACCTACATGAAAATTACAGACACCTTCGGAAAAAATAGAGGCACGTATATGAATATTAAAGCTCTTTTGGCAAGTCACTATTAAGCAAACAAGGGCAAGCTGGATGGGGGAAGGAATATACAGAACAATTATACAAAGGAAATTAACATGATAACAATATTATAGAAAAAGGAAGTAGGTGAAGATGGGGTGGGAGAAATGACACTGCGAGATGTCGAAACGAGGCCCCAAGTGCAGACAACATTTCCCAAGAATTGCTGAGATCCTTGGTAGATAAACCCACGACTATTTCACCTTGTATGCAAGATACACTGAAGCGCCAAAGAAACTGGTATAGGTGTATTCAAATACAGAGATATGTAAACAGGCAGAATAGGACGCTGCGGTCGGCAACGCCTAAACAAGGCAACAAGTGTGGCGCAGTGTTAGATCTGTTACTGCTGCTACAGTGACATGTTATTAAGATTTAAGTGAGGCTGAATGAGGTGTCATAGTCTGCGCAGGAGTGATGGGGCACAACATCTCCGGGGTAGCTATGAAGTGAGGATTATGCTGTACAACCATTTCAACAGTGTACCGTGAATATCAGGAATCCGGTCAAATGACTGCACCGGCACTTCTATTGGTCAGTGTGAGCACGATCTAATCAGTTGGCTTAACTCGTCATGAAATAAGGGTCTGTTAAGCATCAGCCCATACGTTTATTACAGAACTAATCCTCTACCCTTTGAAATAAGAAGGCCATTTAATGTGATGTAGACTAAGTTCGTCATCCTAAATAACAATCACGAAAATATGCAGCATGTCTATTATCGAAGTTAAAGTGCGTATTACCATGCAAAATGAGTCACCGGAAACACAGACAAATAATTTCAGTCCAGTGAAAAGTTAAACCACGTATCTCAAGTGGCTGCTCGCCCACGCTGTCTCCTCTATCGATTCGACAACGACAACCGACCAGAGCACAGCGACCATCGACCATCGAAAGACCACATGCCTCCTATTGCGCACCTAGAATACTTTCTGTGACTTCACACACTATTCGCAATTGCGATTACATTTAATGCTTATCAAACAGTAAATTTCTCGTACTCTTCAACTAGGAAGATTTGGTAAGGACTAGGAAACTCATGATGCCTTCATATTTGATGTAATTTATGCTATTGGCACATTTTCATATCATCTTTTAATGGACAACTTCTTGTGTATAGGAGGGGAGTGTACTTTATATTAATACGCTTGACTCTAGCCAGCCCTGAAATAGAAACTAAATATATTCTCTCGTTCCATTTTTAAATGACACCATTCACTTTTTGTGGGCTGAAGACTTCATGAAATTACAAAAATTTCTCCAGAAAACAAGATTTTCCAAAGGTGAAATATTATCCCATGACAGAACATGGTCATGTACCTGTGAACAAATATTCTATTGAAATTTCAGAGTGCTGTAATCGAGAAAATATTGTAAATACTGTACTTAACAGTCCGTTGACTACATTGTTAATCTACTGTACACCAATAACCACTGAGTAAAATCAAATTAATCAGAAGTATTATCAAAAAGCAGTTGCAGGTTAAATATATTTTGACATATAAGCTGCAAGAAAACTAATATTCGTTACTAGTTCCAAGAAAGTTAAAAACGTTAGGATATTAATGAAACAGATTATTTGCAAATATCACATGTTCTATAACAGAAGATGTTCTTACGTTGCAAGGTACAAGATCGATGAAGTATGATTTACCTGTCCACAAGTTACATGATAGGTTTTAAAAATATATGGAATTTGTCTGGCCGTAAAATTCTGTAACTGAATAATTAACAGTCACACTCCTGGAAATTGAAATAAGAACACCGTGAATTCATTGTCCCAGGAAGGGGAAACTTTATTGACACATTCCTGGGGTCAGATACATCACATGATCACACTGACAGAACCACAGGCACATAGACACAGGCAACAGAGCATGAACAATGTCGGCACTAGTACAGTGTATATCCACCTTTCGCAGCAATGCAGGCTGCTATTCTCCCATGGAGACGATCGTAGAGATGCTGGATGTAGTCCTGTGGAACAGCTTGCCATGCCATTTCCACCTGGCGCCTCAGTTGGACCAGCGTTCGTGCTGGACGTGCAGACCGCGTGAGACGACGCTTCATCCAGTCCCAAACATGCTCAATGGGGGACAGATCCGGAGATCTTGCTGGCCAGGGTAGTTGACTTACACCTTCTAGAGCACGTTTGGTGGCACGGGATACATGCGGACGTGCATTGTCCTGTTGGAACAGCAAGTTCCCTTGCCGGTCTAGGAATGGTAGAACAATGGGTTCGATGACGGTTTGGATGTACCGTGCACTATTCAGTATCCGCTCGACGATCACCAGAGGTGTACGGCCAGTGTAGGAGATCGCTCCCCACACCATGATGCCGGGTGTTGGCCCTGTGTGCCTCGGTCGTATGCAGTCCTGATTGTGGCGCTCACCTGCACGGCGCCAAACACGCATACGACCATCATTGGCACCAAGGCAGAAGCGACGCTCATCGCTGAAGACGACACGTCTCCATTCGTCCCTCCATTCACGCCTGTCACGACACCACTGGAGGGGGGCTGCACGATGTTGGGGCGTGAGCGGAAGACGGCCTAACGGTGTGCGGGACCGTAGCCCAGCTTCATGGAGACGGTTGGGAATGGTCCTCGCCGATACCCCAGGAGCGACAGTGTCCCTAATTTGCTGGGAAGTGGCGGTGCGGTCCCCTACGGCACTGCGTAGGATCCTACGGTCTTGGCGTGCATCCGTGCGTTGCTGCGGTCCGGTCCCAGGTCGACGGGCACGTGCACCTCCCGCCGACCACTGGCGACAACATCGATGTACTGTGGAGACCTCACGCCCCACGTGTTGAGCAATTCGGCGGTACGTCCACCCGGCCTCCCGCATGCCCACTATATGCCCTCGCTCAAAGTCCGTCAACTGCACATACGGTTCACGTCCACGCTGTCGCGGCATGCTACTAGTGTTAAAGACTGCGATGGAGCTCCGTATGCCACGGCAAACTGGCTGACACTAACGGCGGCGGTGCACAAATGCTGCGCAGCTAGCGCCATTCGACGGCCAACACCGCGGTTCCTGGTGTGTCCGCTGTGCCGTGCGTCTGATCATTGCTTGTACAACCCTCTCGCAGTGTCAGGAGCAAGTATGGTGGGTCTGACACACCGGTGTCAATGTGTTCTTTTTTCCATTTCCAGGAGTGTATTACACAATACTTAAATGCGTAGATCTCAAAATGTTTTTAAAAGCAGCACATATCAGAACGTTACGTCTCACAAAAACAACAGAAAAGCCATAAATCGCTCGTAGCAGGCGTTCATTCATGTGTTTCAAAAAATGGTCACTAGATTGAAACATCAACCAGGAAACATCGTGTGTTCCTAGATACACCATCCTCAAGGCACAACACTCTGTCCTAGATGATTTGCAAAGTAGCTTCTTGTGATGTCTATTGAAATCGTCAGATTTTTTGACACTATATATGATTATATCGCTCCAGTAGTTCAATATTTATTAATTTTAAAAACAATTGTATCTCTGTTGATAGATATCTTAGAATCAGGCTTGAAACTGCAATGAGTTCATCCCATGACCGCGGTTTTTCTAGAGTACTTGACTTTATTGTGTCATGCTTGTAGGGTCAGTAACACAGTTTGGTCTAAACTATAATATTCATCTTTCATTTCGTCAGCCGTAACTGACACTGAGTCATCTCCATTCTTTACCCAAGTCTGCAAGTTCTGGCCTCGGGAAATTCCCCACACCCGGTATCGAGCCACCAGCCTGCTGCATTCCACGCCTGGACGGCTGACTGCTGGGAGCTGTCAGGGCACTCACTACTGCCTTTCACCCCACGACCTGGCTGCTAATATTGTCACAACAATAGCGAGAAAAGAAGTTCTCAAGAAAAAAATTTGTTAAAACGGAATATAAATTTAAATGTAAGAATTTCCTTTTGAAAATATATTTATCTGGAGTTTAGCCCTGCATGGAAGTGATAGAGGGTAGTCGCAAGTTCCCTTTTCTGCGTTGATATTTGAATGATTCTTGTAAACGAGAAAAGCGCGACTCTGAAACACAGTATATCATTTATGGCTGCGTCCTACACCGATACGATCAACAGCTCTTTTAGCGGAAACAACACCAGTTTTAATTCACGATCATGTGGTTCAATGAATCCTAAGTCAGGTACATTTTTAAAATAATAATAATAATAATAATAATAATAATAATAATAATAGAATGGTTGCACTCGGAGAGAATAAGTGACGGTACTTTAACAGATGCTGAGGAGACACAAAGGAGCGTTTGTTTTTAAATGCGCTCACCTGCCATCAGGTGTGGTGATAGAGCAACGCAAGAGGAGGAACGTAACCATGACTCCTGGCCATCATGTAAACGGCAAGGCGCGGGAGATACAGAACACGTCGTGGATTTCGCTGCAGCCAGGATACGTCTTATCCGTATACGCGGAACGAAAACAGTGTCATGGTGAGAATGTTCACTGAAACATGCGTATGTAAAAATCTTGGACATTCACTGACGGAAAAAAACGCAACACCAATAAATAATGTAGACTGTAGTGTAATGAAATTTCTGGAACACATATTTAATTGACTAACATTGCAAGATCACAGCTTAATGGGAGCGCGATATGAGCCATCGCAAATGTGGAATGCTTAATAATCAGTGTAACGTCCAGGATGTTGAATGCAAGCATGCAACTGTGCGTGCATTGTGTTGTACAGGTGTCGGACGTCAGTTTGTGGGACGGAGTTCCATGTTTGTTGCAACTGGTCGGTTAATACAGGGACTTTCAATACTATTGGAGTCCGATTATGTCCCATATGTGCTCTATTTGATACAGATCTGGTGATCGAGCACGCTAAGGCTCTACACTCTGTAGAGCATGAGTTACAACAGCGGTATGTGGGTGAGCTTTAACCTGTTGGAAACCAACCCCTGGACTGCTATTCGTGAATGGCAGCACAACAGGTCGTATCAGTAGACTGACGTACAGACTTGCAGTCAGGGTGCGTGGGATAATGACGAGAGTGTTCCTGCTGTCATACGAAATCGCACCCGAGACGATAAATCCAGGTGTAGGTCCAGTGCTTCTAGCATACAAAGATGTTGGTTGCAGGCCCTCAACTGGCTTCCTTCTAACCAACACACGGCCATCGCTGGCAGCAAGGCGGAACCAGCTCTCATCAGACAACACAACAGATCGCCATAGTCCCCTCCAATGTACTGTCGCTTGATACATTTGAAGCCGCAAATAGCGATGACTTGGCGTCAGTGGAATGCACGTTACAGGCCGTCTGGCTCGCAGTTGTCCTTGAAGTTACCGATTTATAACAGTTGTCACTGTGATGCCAACTGAAGCTCAAATTGCTGCTACAGATGCAGTATGATGCGCCAGTGCCATACCCCAAACGTGGTCTTCCCTCTTTTAATGGTCGACCGGAGTGGCCGAGCGGTTCTAGGCGCTTCAGTACGGAACCGCGCGACAGCTACGGTCGCAGGTTCGAATCCTACCTCGGGCATGGGCGTGTGTGATGTCCTTAGGTTAGTTAGGTCTAAGTAGTTCTAAGTTCTATGGGACGGATGACCTAAGATGTTCAGTCCCATAGTGCTCAGAGCCATTTGAACCTCTTAGTAACGCCACGTGGCAGTCCGGAGCCCGGTCTTCTTGCGACCGTACATTCTCGCGACAACCGCTTCCAGCGGTCATATATCGTGGCTACATTCTTGCCAAGTCTTTCTGCAATATCGGACACGTAAAATCCAGCTCCTGATAGCCCCATTACATGGCCTCGTTCAAACTCAGTGAAGTGTTGACAATGGCGTCTCTGTCGCCGTAAAGGCATTCTTGGCTAACATCAACTCACTAGTTTGGAAGGTAACCGGCGCTCACGACCGTTATGGCGTGTATTTAAAGCAAACCTGATTTGCGTCCTTATAGTGGAGCTGCTAGTGACACTTATTCAACTGGCGCCATATTTGGTTCAAATGGCTCTGAGCACTATGCGACTTAACTTCTGAGGTCATCAGTCGCCTAGAACTTAGAACTAATTAAACCTAACTAAGTTAAGGACATCACACACATCCATGCCCGAGGCAGGATTCGAACCTGTGACTGTAGCGGTCGCTCGACTCCAGACTGTAGCGCCTAGAACCGCGCGACTACTCCGATGGCCGCGATATTTGAATAGACATTATCTTTGAGATGTAGAAACACGTCTACCAAATTCAGTGTATAATGTCACACAATCCAGTAACGCTACATTAATTACAAAACTATCTAACCGAGTGCGGCGATGAAACGAGTATAACGCCATGTAGAATTTTTTTATACAAATGCATGTTACATCAGTACTAAAAATCTTCATTTATGCTACTTTCCTTAACCAGTAAATTGTATGAGAGGGTATTGTGCTAGGAGCTCAAACGACGTCGCAAATGAAATGTGCTTGTTTGTACGACCACCTGTGAGCGCAATGCTTAGATACACTTGATAGCTGTAACGTTACATCCCACTCCCGGGTTCCCGGGTTCGATTCCCGGCGGGGTCAGGGATTTTCTCTGACTCGTGATGACTGGGTGTAGTGTGATGTCTTTAGGTTAGTTAGGTGTAAGTAGTTCTAAGTTCTAGGGGATTGATGACCATAGATGTTAAGTCCCATAGTGCTCAGAGCCATTTGAACCATTTTGTAACGTTACAAACAAGAAACAATTTTATTTCCAGGGCTCTCGTGTGTCTAGCCGGATGCGATCGTTGAAGTCGCACGATATTTCGCCGAATACCCTTTCCGCAATCATCAGGTGGCTTTGATGGAATGGTCCGTCTATTCTCTCTATCACCTTTTACTTTCCTCTCCTTGGGGAATGTATGGACGACTTTATAGCCTGTTGGCTTTTACTCCACAATGTATGATGTGTGTGTGTGTGTGTGTGATTATCTTGGATGTCTGTGTATTGTGATGGTGTTCTGATGGTGTCTTATACTTGCCTGAGGTTGGCGAGATGTTGGGTATTTTAAGGGTTGGTATTAGGACTTGGAGATTTTGGGAAATTTCTCTTCAACTTTGTCCTCGAAGATCGTCATAGGGCGTTTGTGCTTAGGACGGGACATTTCATACCGACATAGGGAGTCTATGAGGTTATCCAGATGTGGAAGAGCTCTCGTAGAAAGCCCTTGCCAGACCTTTGAATCTTTCTTTGAAGAGGGGGATTTCGGCAGCGTCGTGCAGATCGTCGGTGGGGATTCCCATGGGTAGAGGCCATGGTTCTGCAGCCTCTGGAGTTTGCCCAGATGTTGCTTCGCCGCGTATTCCAGACAGGGCAAGTATACTCCATTACTGGCTGTATAAGGCTCTGATACACATTTACTCCTACAGAGCAGGGAAGGGAGCTGGTTGTATTGAGGACTGAGTATAAGGTGGACATTCTGGCACAGACTTTCCTGCGCACCTCGTCTATGGTGGTCTCCACGAGGAGTCCGGGGATACGCCTAGATACATGGAGGATCTGCGCCAGGGGAGTCGGGATCCGTGTAGGTGCAGGTGAAGTGGGTGCATTGAGGGAGTCCGCGTCTCCCGAGCCTCCGGATGATCAGCATAGCCTGTGTCTTTTCAGGGTTTATGGAGATGCACCAGCGACGGGCCCAAGTTTTTGTGTTATATAAAACCTTTTGTAGCCCGCGAATGACCAGGTCCTTATTCGCATTGTGAGTGTAAAAGGCTGTGTCGTCAGCATACTGTGCGGTGTGCACCAGGGGGGAAGTGCGAGTGGGTGCAGTGTACAGACTGTACCAAACGGGCCCCAGGAACGATTCCCGTGGCACTCCAGCACGAATACGCCTTTTGGTGGAGGTGACTGTTTCTACCTTGACAGAGAAAGTTAGATGGCTTTGGATTAACCTGACTATGCTCCCAGTGAACCACCGAGTGTATGACTCGTATACTAGGTTTTTATGCCATACTGAGTCGAAGGCTTTGGCTAGATCAAGTAGCACTATCTGGCAGTAGCCACTGTGGTTGAAGCCATCTGTGCTGCTTCCACCAGTCTCATGACCTGTTGTGGGGCGGAGTGCTTCTGTCGGAATCCGAATAGGAAATCCGGAAAAAGGCGCTCGTTGGTGATGTGATCTCAAATGGGTACTAGCAGTAGGCGCTCATAGATCTTGCTGAGAGTTGGCAAGAGGCTAATCGGCCTGTAGTGCTGCGGGAGAAAGGTTTTTTTATAAAAAAAATTATTTATTCTTCAATACATGATACATAAGCAACCCACCACCTAATACATTAGTGAGTCCTACTTGATACTAATACAATTACTATTACTGCAGCTTTTTATTCTAAGAATATTAGTTCTATTACTCTTCCACTATGGGCACTACTGCTATGTTCTAAGGTTATCATTATTTAACTATGTATACTATTTATGCTAATCTACTGCAGGTGTGCCAGCGTATATACACTCCTGGAAATTGAAATAAGAACACCGTGAATTCATTGTCCCAGGAAGGGGAAACTTTATTGACACATTCCTGGGGTCAGATACATCACATGATCACACTGACAGAACCACAGGCACGTAGACACAGGCAACAGAGCATGCACAATGTCGGCATTAGTAAAGTGTATATCCATCTTTCGCAGCAATGCAGGCTGCTATTCTCCCGTGGAGACGATCGTAGAGATGCTGGATGTAGTCCTGTGGAACGTCTTGCCATGCCATTTCCACCTGGCGCCTCAGTTGGACCAGCGTTCGTGCTGGACGTGCAGACCGCGTGAGACAACGCTTCATCCAGTCCCAAACATGCTCAATGGGGGACAGATCTGGAGATCTTGCTGGCCAGGGTAGTTGACTTACACCTTCTAGAGCACGTTTGGTGGCACGGGATACATGCGGACGTGCATTGTCCTGTTGGAACAGCAAGTTCCCTTGCCGGTCTAGGAATGGTAGAACGATGGGTTCGATTACGGTTTGGATGTACCGTGCACTATTCAGTGTCCCCTCGACGATCACCAGAGGTGTACAGTCAGTGTAGGAGATCGCTCCCCACACCATGATGCCGGGTGTTGGCCCTGTGTGCCTCGGTCGTATGCAGTCCTGATTGTGGCGCTCACCTGCACGGCGAAAAACACGCATACGACCATCATTGGCACCAAGGCAGAAGCGACTCTCATCGCTGAAGACGACACGTCTCCATTCGTCCCTCCATTCAGGCCTGTCGCAACACCACTGGAGGCGGGCTGCACGATGTTGGGGCGTGAGCGGAAGACGGCCTAACGGTGTGCGGGACCGTAGCCCAGCTTCATGAAGACGGTTGCGAATGGTCCTCGCCGATACCCCAGGAGCAACAGTATCTCTAATTTGCTGGGAAGTGGCGGTGCGGTCCCCTACGGCACTGCGTAGGATCCTAGGGTCTTGGCGTGCATCCGTGCGTCGCTGCGGTCCGGTCCCAGGTCGACGGGCACGTGCTCCTTCCGCCAACCACTGGCGACAACATCGATGTAATGTGGAGACCTCACGCCCCACGTGTTGAGCAATTCGGCGGTACGTCCACCCGGCCTCCCGCATGCCCACTATACGCCCTCGCTCAAAGTCCGTCAACTGCACATACGGTTCACGTCCACGCTGTCGCGGCATGCTACTAGTGTTAAAGACTGCGATGGAGCTCCGTATGCCACGGAAAACTGGCTGACAGTGACGGCGGCGGTGCACAAATGCTGCGCAGCTAGCGCCATTCGACGGCCAACACCGCGGTACCTGGTGTGTCCGCTGTGCCGTGCGTGTGATCATTGCTTGTACAGCCCTCTCGCAGTGTCCGGAGCAAGTATGGTGGGTCTGACACGCCGGTGTCAATGTGTTCTTTTTCCATTTCCAGGAGTGTAAACCTAAATTAGTTGGCCGTGCTCACTGAGCTAATCCCGATGAGCATGCCCCTGGCACTGGGCTGGCCGAGAGTGGTTGATCGCTGCAGTACTACTCTAATGCTGCTATCCTAGCAACGGTCTTTCCCTGGTTTGTGTATGGCGACCACTTCCGCGTGTTTCCAGTAAGCTGGGAACTCGCAGGTACGAGTAATCTCGTGGAAGACGTTCGCGAGGTGTTCGATAGCCGAGGGCAGGAGGTTTTTGACTAGTTGATTGGTGACACTGTCGTGTCCTGAGGCCTTTTTTTTTTTTTTTTTTTGTAGAGAGAGACCGCATTACTTTTTCCACGTCTTTGGGGGCGAAAAGTGGGAATTCGTCCTCTGGGTCCTCCTCAGTATTGAAGAAGACAGCCACTTGTTCTGCATTATGAACTGCTTCTCAAAGGAGTCGGGGAGGGCGTTTGCCTTTTCAGCATGGCTGTAGGCCAGACCCCGCTCGCCGTGCGGTGGCGGCATCCTAATTTCTTGGTTTCTTGCTATAGTGTGTAATCGTCTGCTTTGAAGGCTGTGAGGCAGTTTTGCCATTGCTGGTTTCTGTGCTCATTGAGTGCTGCCATCAGCTCTCTGTAGAGGATTGAGCAGCCTCCTGGTGGCCTGGTTTATGGTGATCTTCGTCTCTTTTCCCACTATATTCTTGTGTCGAATTTGGGCAAGCAGATGTTCAGGGAGTTGTACTTACGGGGGCAGGCCGTCCCTTTATGGGAGAGTGGCATCTTCCGCTGCCTGCAAGATGGTACCTGTTAGATCTTGTACCGCTTGTTCTACTGTTTCAGCAGTAGGCGGTGGAGCGTGAGCAATATCAGAGGCAACAATTTCTCGGTATCGCTCCCAGTCTGTACGTTTGTTAGACGTCTGGTACCGTGGGAATGCTACCAATTCTCCCACATCGACCTCTAGAATCACTGGGTTGTGGTTGGAGGA
The DNA here is from genome assembly GCF_023897955.1 of Schistocerca gregaria. Lineage (NCBI taxonomy): Eukaryota > Metazoa > Arthropoda > Insecta > Orthoptera > Acrididae > Schistocerca > Schistocerca gregaria. The sequence goes on from NC_064923.1 coordinate 429,446,395, forward strand.
CATTCTGTTGATTGTTCTTGCGGCCCTCCTCCTAGTGAGGGCTACGTCTAACACGTTGGGCCTACCTTCATTTTTTGGAAAATGTGTGGGCTCGACCGGACCCCATGTTTCAAAGTGGTGGTTGTGCACTATTTGTTGCAGTTCGGCAGCCGGCCGGTGTGGCCGTGCGGTTCTAGGCGTTTCAGTCTGGAACCGCGTGACCGCTACGGTCGCAGGTTCGAATCCTGCCGCGGGCATGGATGTGTGTGCTGTCCTTAGGTTAGTTAGGTTTAAGTAGTTCTAAGTTCTAGGGGACTTACGACCATAGTGCTCAGAGCCATTTGAACCATTTTTGCAGTTTGGCGCCTACTCTGGAGGTTACTCTGGAGTTCCAATGGGGGTGTTGGCATTGAAATCGCCTCCTGTTATGAGTTTGCCTTTAATTTGCCCTAGAGTGCCTGTATCTTCCTCATCTATCGCTTCTTGTGCGAGTCGGTAGATTGCAACAGTTGTTAGGGGTCTGGTGGCAGTGGTTACTTCCACTGCCACTGCTTCGATTTCATTGGTAGCTGGTAGGTATACTTGGTGGTGAGTGATCTCTTTTTTTTATGTATATGGCCACTCCTCCGCCTCAGGTTGCCCTGTCTTTACAGTAGCTGATGTAGTTGGGAACTGTCACTTTTATTGCCAGTTTTGGATGGATTTCCCCCATCATGCATATGTCGATGAAGAACTCCATCATGAGTTTTCTGAACTCGATCTCTTGGTTAACAATGCTGTCTGCGTTAAAGATGCACATCGTCAGGCCTTGAATATTTGGTCATCTATCCATGATGAGGTTTTGAAACTACTGAGGAAGTCGCAGAGGGAAGCGACTGCTGGACTGCTGCCTGAAGGGCAACGAGGATCTGAGTGTTCTGCCTCTGGGACTCCCTGAATTCCATCATCTTTTCCATGACAAGGTTCATGGTCAGGACCATAGTGCCTAACAACTGATCCGAGGGCCTGGACTGAGTGTGGGGTTCCCTAGAACTTCCTCTATCTTGATGGACCTGGTCATTGTTGTGTTTTTCCCGATGTTGTGTGTGTGTGTCTGGTGTTGTGGTGATAGGGCTTGCGTCGATTACTCGACGTTTCCGTGGATTTTTGGTGGAGAAACCACTTCCACATAAATTGCCCTTGGTGTGTCAGACCATGGTTTTACCCAAGTTTTGTCTGTGTGTATTTGTGGACCTGTTTTGTCTCTCTGTGTGGTTTGATGGGGTGGTGGTCACTTGTTTTCGTTTGTGGGGGGAGGTCTTCACACCCTTTACCTTATGTGTGTGTTTTTTGTGGACCTCAAAGCCTTGGTACCCTGCCGTTTGGTTTTTTCCACATAGTGCGCATCTTATCTGCTTGTCCATGTGTTTCATGTTGCAAGTCCTGGTGCCATGGGATTCGGCGCATTTTCTATAGGGCACGGATATCTGGCAATGAGCGGCTATGTGATCCAGTTCCTGACATCTGAAGCACTGCACCACCTTGTTCTTGCAGCAGAGCGGCTCCGTGGTAACAGGGACTGCCAGAACAACGTTGATCTCACGCCTGTTCTGGGGTATATCTGGCAGAGTGACCTGGAATAATGGCCACTTCCTCTCTGCCCCATTTTTGTCCATCTGCTCAGTTTTTATGACAAATCCCTGTGAAGTCAGATCTGTTTTGACCACCTGGGGGGAAAGCCATCTGGGGAGGTCCCTAATGACGATGATTTTGTTTCTTTTATTGGTGGTGGGGAACGTGTAGTGTGGTATATTTTTGTCTGTGAGGGCCTTTTTTATGGTGTTGTAGTCTTCTATGTTGTGTAGTGTGATCTTCATTTTGCCCCTACCTGTAGGTTTTGCTGTCAAGTTATCCCCCTTGATTTGTGTTTTGATCATGTGGTGGAGTTCCTCATAATTATGGGGAAACCCCGCGATGATCAGTGGGAGGCGGTGTGATGTATGATTCTGTTTTGTTGTTTCGTGCGGTTCCTCTGGCGCTTCGGCCACCGCCTGTAACCTGTTTGGGGTGGGTTCCACTACCCGAGTAGGTGGGAGCCTCGGCTGGCGAAAGGTTTTTCTCGCCAGCACAAAGCCCTCCGAATCCTCCCCGGTTTCATGGTTCGCTTCCAGGGCAGCGGTTTCCTGGTTCCTTTCCGGGACGACGACAGCTGCTGTCGGTGGCTCAATATCCTCGGGCTCCTCAGGGGTAGAGGGGAGGGGGGCGATTTGGGTTGGAGGGTTGGAATTCCTGCTCTTCTTATGCCAGGTCCGCGTCCAGGTCCGTGCTGACAATGAGCAGACACACCATTCCATCAGAATTACCTGTTGATGGCGGAAAGGTTATTCGCTGAACTATCATGGGACTTCAACGATCGCATCTGTATGAATACCCGAGAGCCCTGGAAACAACACATACGCCAGGAAAGCCTCCGATCACATAACAAACAATTTTTCAGCGAAACAAATTAAGCCAGACTACGCAGTTTTCCAGAGTAGCACATATAACGAAGTAAGCGCAGTGTAGGCACATGCCATACGTATTTTCTTAGTGATTTTGTGATTTTATCGTATTCAGCGCATTTAATAATAATATAGTAGTATCAAATTTATTTAAATCTGCTATAAATATATATTTTTCCGTGTGACTACGGTGTATGTATTGTAAATTCTGATAAGAGTAGCTGAAAGGTCGTCGAAAGATGGATTTCAATAAATGGCCACTTGACTTATATGTAAACAATTTTTCTTTGTGTAAAACAATGTTGCAAGGTTTCAACATGAATTTTCTCAATAAGAATGAAATCAATATTCCTGCAATTTGTAAGCGGCAAATGATCGCAATAAGGAGGTCTATCTTTATGTATGTATTGTTTTAATATTTTATTAGCAAAATTTGAATGCTGCTCTTAAAAGTAATTGTTATTGTAAGAGACAGAACAATGCAGCGTGATTGATGGTTTGTGATCGAGGCGCACTCGCGCTGGGAGTATTTTGTGCTTCAGTCGCGCTCGCGGTCTTTTCTCGGCGGTGAGTTCGGTAGTGGGCAGTGTTGGAAAGAGATTTTGTGCCGCATATCGTCTGCGCCGAGTGTGAAACACTTTAAATTTTACACCATTTGTTGAGCTCTATCTTAATTCATCAGTGAAACCTGTTCGCAAACTGCAAGAACTTCAATTTTAGATGGGTGCCTATGGCCCTGCCACAGCGGTAACCCCGGTTCCCATCAGATCATCGTAGTTAATCGCTGTTGATCTTGGCTAGCCTTTGGATGGGTCACCGTCCGGGTCTGTCGTGACCAATTGAGGAGCTGCTTCACTGAAGAGTAGCAGCACCGCTCAAGAAAACTGAAAACTGCAGGAGTGTGCAGTGTGCTGACCACGCGCCCCTCCGTCTTCGCATCCAGTGACGTCCGAGGATGACACGGCGGCCCGTCGGTGCCGTTGAGCCTTCAAGGCATGTTCGAACGGTGTTTTCTTTCCCTCTTTTTTTGTAAGAAACTAATGCCAGCTCAGATGTTGCGTTTGGCAGCGTATCACAATGAGCTGCAATTTCTCGCAAACTTTGATACTAATGAGAAACTAAACAGATACGTGACACAGTTTTATTACCGCTTTCCATTGACTACAGGTTCATTTAATGAACTTTAATTTTAGATTTTCACGAGGTTGAAGGGGTTGATGGTTGCATGTTGGAGGAGTTCGATGTGCACGCATCTGTTGTAAGGCTAGCTGTACTGTACACGCACATACACTCCTGGAAATGGAAAAAAGAACACATTGACACCGGTGTGTCAGACTCACCATACTTGCTGCGGACACTGCGAGAGGGCTGTACAAGCAATGATCACACGCACGGCACAGCGGACACACCAGGAACCGCGGTGTTGGCCGTCGAATGGCGCTAGCTGCGCAGCATTTGTGCACCGCCGCCGTCAGTATCAGCCAGTTTGCCGTGGCATACGGAGCTCCATCGCAGTCTTTAACACTGGTAGCATGCCGCGACAGCGTGGACGTGAACCGTATGTGCAGTTGACGGACTTTGAGCGAGGGCGTATATTGGGCATGCGGGAGGCCGGGTGGACGTACCGCCGAATTGCTCAACACGTGGGGCGTGAGGTCTCCACAGTACATCGATGTTGTCGCCAGTGGTCGGCGGCAGGTGTACGTGCCCGTCGACCTGGGACCGGACCGCAGCGACGCACGGATGCACGCCAAGACCCTAGGATCCTACGCAGTGCCATAGGGGACCGCACCGCCACTTCCCAGCAAATTAGGGACACTGATGCTCCTGGGGTATCGGCGAGGACCATTCGCAACCGTCTTCATGAAGCTGGGCTACGGTCCCGCACACCGTTAGGCCGTCTTCCGCTCACGCCCCAGCATCGTGCAGCCCGCCTCCAGTGGTGTCGCGACAGGCGTGAATGGAGGGACGAATGGAGACGTGTCGTCTTCAGCGATGAGAGTCGCTTCTGCCTTGGTGCCAATGATGGTCGTATGCGTGTTTGGCGCCGTGCAGGTGTGCGCCACAATCAGGACTGCATACGACCGAGGCACACAGGGCCAACACCCGGCATCATGGTGTGGGGAGCGATCTCCTACACTGGCCGTACACCTCTGGTGATCGTCGAGGGGACACTGAATAGTGCACGGTACATCCAAACCGTCATCGAACCCATCGTTCTACCATTCCTAGACCGGCAAGGGAACTTGCTGTTCCAACAGGACAATGCACGTCCGCATGTATCCCGTGCCACCCAACGTGCTCTAGAAGGTGTAAGTCAACTACCCTGGCCAGCAAGATCTCCGGATCTGTCCCCCATTGAGCATGTTTGGGACTGGATGAAGCGTCGTCTCACGCGGTCTGCACGTCCAGCACGAACGCTGGTCCAACTGAGGCGCCAGGTGGAAATGGCATGGCAAGCCGTTCCACAGGACTACATCCAGCATCTCTACGATCGTCTCCATGGGAGAATGGCAGCCTGCATTGCTGCGAAAGGTGGATATACACTGTACTAGTGCCGACATTGTGCATTCTCTGTTGCCTGTGTCTATGTGCCTGTGGTTCTGTCAGTGTGATCATTTGATGTATCTGACCCCAGGAATGTGTCAATAAAGTTTCCCCTTCCTGGGACAATGAATTCACAGTGTTCTTATTTCAATTTCCAGGAGTGTATATGAACCTTCTTGAGGAGCTGTTCATGCCAAAACTGTTTCTCGTTTCTTTCACTGCGAGGCCACCAGTCGCAAGTGAATTCAATTTTATCCAATAAATTGAACTCTGATCGGTTTCATGCATAAATACTTGTCTTCTGCAGTTACTTGACTTCACTGTCTTATTAGCAAATGTTGCCATATTTTCCAATTGTCATTAAATGCTAGGAAACCCAAAACAATCTAGCTATTCTAAAGCCAGGTAATCCAAGCGGTGATAAATGGAGCGATGTGTAACGAAACCTTAGACATATGCTCCACCTAAAATTTCTGGTATGTCGCACGTTTCCCTGAGTCTTGCTATTTCAACCGCAAGGTTTGACACTAATTTTATTAGTCGAAATAGAGAGGGGAACTTACAGTACCCACCAGAAAAATGTATGGATAAATCATTCTTATTCACATAAGCGTCCATCTCAGTAGCTGCGTGGTTAGGTGACTACAGAAGGGGTCGGGGTTCGACTCCCGGCAGGGTCGGGGATTTTCTCCGATCGTGGACTGGGTGTTGTGCTACCGTCGTCATCATTTCATCAGCACTGTGGGCAACTAAACGACCTGATCTCGTCCGTAGCGAGCCGCCACACGACAGAGATGGAGAGAGAGGGAGAGAGAGGGATTCATAGAAGTGCACATTATGTAATGGAGATTTTACAACGCTTCAAGAATAATACAAGTAAGTTTGCGCATTTAAGTGGTCCATGAACGCACAGTGCCATATCGCCTCAGCTTCACTAAAGCCCAACAGTTAATACACCAAAATACAGTTCAGTTTCTCGTAACACCGAAGATATTAATGATAACGAATGGCCAATTGTCGGTGTGATATGACAAGAGGACTACCAAATACAGGAACAATTACAGCAACGTTTACATAGTCATCGTGTCATGTCGATAGTTTACACTCTTTACTGCATAAACAATTGTACTAATCCCAGTACCTCTTCCCGTTCCTACATCATGAAATTGAAGGTACTAAGCATGTCACCGCCAGTGCTGTTTAGTTATTTAACGTCTTCAGAAATAGCTTGAAAATTTTTCTCTCGCCTTCCCTGGTGTTTGGATCTGGCCAAGATTACAACACTCACTTGTCTTTCATATGAACTATTTTCGAGCTCTCCACTGTCATTCCATTCACATTTCTGTTCTTAGAATTCTATGTGCTGCGCAACAGAAAGAACTTGTTTGCTTCCACTGCTACAGTTCTCATAGTCGGCAAACACATTAATCCTGTCTCCTTCAGGGCAACACGTTCAGAACTCCCTGATGCCCTAACTGCGCGGCATACATATTCTGTACGCTGCTGCTTTAACGGAAGTGTACAATCGGGTCAAAAGTGACATAGTGTCAATTTTCACTATTCGTTACCTACGCACGTTTTCGTTATTGGTAGAACGAGATCAAAAGAAAGGGCCTGGTTATTTTCCACGACAGCGTAGTTGAGCAACATGGAACAAAGGGCAGTAGGCTATATCAGACAGTCTAGGAGCACACGTCTTTCTATTTAATGTTAAAAGAGAACAGATTTCATGCAGTGTCCCTCTCTGTTTCCAACACGTCTGTTACATGCACCGACGGCGAAAACTGGACGCATATCTCGCCAACAGCCATGTATCTAGCCAGTACGAGGTTGTGGAGTTTATTTATTTATTAAATACACGAAATTATAAGAACTAGCACAACACGTAATACATTAACACAAAACATCAAATGTATTATTATAACTCATTACGATATTAAAGGAAAATAAAAACAAGTCGAAAAAGGGAAATCAAGAGAGAGAGAGAGAGAGAGAGAGAGAGAAGGAGAGAGAGGAAGTACAGTTACACGTTAAAGCAAGTCTACACGCAGAACCCGGAAGGCACGTACTGCTGCTCCACTACTCTGTAACTCTTTGCTACATTACATATATTGTAATCCATAACTCTGCACTTTAATAACAGAACAATACACAGCACTATACTTCTGCGATGGAGAATAGGACAGATTTTCACAGTTCATGGTTTTCAGTTTCTGAATAGGCAGTCGTTTCAGCTTCTCTTTCTAGTATTAGTATATCCCGTAATATATCTCTTCGTCTATATTTCCCACAAATTTGGGACCTTAGCAGCATTTGGATTTCCAGAAAAAAGTTCCGTTGGAGTAAATTTTTGTAACAGCCTGCCCCGACTTGAGCTGGTTGCCACAGATGTTGAGGTTTAGTTTTATTTACACGGTAGAAAATAAATTATTTATACAAGAAAATGTAAGAATACAAGAATCAAACACTTTCGAATTCACTCAATTTTCATGTGAGTAAAAGCTGTTTGTCTTTGGGGTACGTAATTTGTGAGCGCACTTCTTACATTCTGTATACTGGATCCATTTTGTTTTTAGTTTACTGTTGAAAATGGGAAAAAGAAAAACTAAATAAAAACAGTGATCATCATCCTCTTTCACTAATTGAGACTCGTTGAGTATTTCTTATTTTTTATATTCTTGTTATTTTCATTTTCTTTTCTAAACAAACTTTTCATCCACTTTTTCTCGAAGCTGTCTTTCAACTGGTGAAGCTGCTAAAACTGTTGTATCTCATTTTCTCGAGTTTTCTCTGTCTGTATTTTTCCTATCGCCAGTCTTTGATAAACGTCTTCCTACAAGAGGTGACTTTTGCACATTGTTTGGAATTAGGTCATTTAACAGAATTTGCCACGTAAATATCGTATGTCAAAGTTTTTCATATCTTCTCGTGCTAAAAAGTAGGAAACCTTGATAGCTTGAATTCCTTCTCATCGTCGTCATTAAAACTTCACTATTTGGAAAGTAACCATTTGTAGTGGAAGGCCAAATTGTCTTTCCATTCTCAACTTCATCTTTTCTCACAATAGCTTACTTAAGTACTGTAACTCGTCTGATAATTAGCTGCAGATTTATGAACTGACAATATATATATATATATATATATATATATATATATATATATATATATATATATATATATATATATATATCGCATTGGTGTTAACATAGAGACCGGCAGAACGAAACAGGCTGTTCCAGGGATAAATTATGGGGAAATCACGAATTCTTAAGCAAAACAAATCCAGAATGTAGCAAAGTCATCTGAAGCATATACAACAATCCAGGGAGCATTCGAATTCACAAACGGAAAGCAGACAAGATCAAAACTCTGCTATTCAATGTCGCGTGGGTAAAGGATTCAGTGACTAGCGAGAGACTGCTAGCAATAGCTGACAACCATCCTGGAAACCTTTGTGACAACGAACCCCCAACAAACATTTCAGACAAAAGACAAGCTAGAAAAACACACCTTGAACAGAACCTCAATATTTATACCGAGTAACATTGTGCAACTGTTGTGCAATAGTTGTGCTACGAACTTCATTGAATAAAGAGTGAATAACGAAAATTAATTACATCAATATTTGAAAGCTTACAGTTGCATAACCACAAAATGCCAATAAAATTTTAAAAAAGCTATTGCCTCGGACTAGAAACTGTGTCTGTCCTGCTCGGAATATTATGGTCGTACTGTGGTTTGAGCTTAGACGGCTAAGAAGCGACAACGACTAAGAAGTGAAACTTCTAACAACCATCGCGTGTGACTACTTGCCTCGGTCTCCCCTATTTGATCTCAGACCAAAAAAAAAAAAAATTTATTCGTTTTGTTTGGATTGTTAAACCGCCGGCGCGCCTGAGACCATAAACAGAACCACTGTGGCAAACATTATATCGATTAATTAATGGCGTGTGACGAGGGCCTCTCGTCGGGTAGACCGCTCGCCTGGTGCAAGTCTTTCGATTTGACGCCATTTCGGCGACTTGCGCGTCGATGGGGATTAAATGATGATGATGATTATAAGGACAGCACAACACACAGTGCCTGAGCGGAGAAAATCTCCGACCCAGGCGAGAATCGGACTCGGGCCCTTTGGATTGACAGTCCGTTGCGCTGACCACTCAGCTACCGGGGGCGGACCAATGATGTCGATGAAATCTATTTTGAAATGCTGAACTTGTAATGTTTATGATTAGGTCGTGACAAATGAAAATTTGCGCCAGACGGGGATCTGACTCTAGATCGCCACTGTTTGTGAAATGGTTCGAATATTTCATGACCACTTCCTTCATAGGCAGTACTTACGAATTCTAGGGTTTTTGAACTGGAAAGATACACGTGTGTATCAGTAGGCTATATTCTTCTTCTTCTTTTTCTGCATTTCAAGTATCAGGCCTTTGCCTGTTGTGTTGCCTGTTTCTTCCTTGACCCTCCCAGACTTCTTCGGCATACCGAATTATAATTTCTAAATTAAATATTTAAATTTTTTTGTAAAAGTTGTTTTGCGTTTGAGACTTTTGTCTGTTGCAGTATTCTATTTTAATACATATGTCTTTAGTTCTTAAATACCTTTCAACCACATAATTCTATATAACATAAGACGGGGGTCAAAAAGTTTCCACCGGCCCGTGTGGCCGAGCGGCTCTAGGCGCTTCAGTCGGGAACCGCGCGACCGCTACGGTCGCAGGTTCCAATCCTGGTTCGGCAATGGATGTGTGTGATGACCTTGGGTTAGTTAAGTTTAAGTAGTTCTAGGGACTGATGACCTCAGATGTTAAGTCGCATAGTGCTCAGAGCAATTTGAACCATTTGAGCCATCAAAAAGTTTCCGTTTGTTAGCGTTGGTGCACCGTATATACAACGTAGCTCGACTCTGATGTGGGTATATATTGACGTGTAAGCAAGTGATTAGTGTGCCATCGTGTCTTTCCGACGTGGGTGCGGTAAATGCGGAAACGTGAACTATTGCGACGTTATTACCAAATGGGTCTTGGCTGCTGAAGGACAAACAGCGGGCGACATCCATCGGCGAATGAAGAATGCATATGAGGCAGCACGTCTGACGTAAACCGCCATTTTGGAATGGTGCGCCAAGTTCCGTGCTTCACGATAACGCACTTAACCATATCGCAAATATCATAATGCATGCGTTACGCCAACTCAAGTGGAAGACACCCCAGCACCTGTCCTATAGACCTGATCTCTAGCCTTGCGGTTACCGCGCCATCGGTCCCTTAAAAAAAGTCGCTGGGGGGCCAGGTCGGACGAGGATGTACAGCAGACACTTATGGACTTCTTTTTGCCTGATTGGGATACTGAAACTTTTTGATCGCTCCTTGTACATTAACGTCCTTCGAAACAGGAATATAAATTGCAATAAAATTTAAAATCTCCGAAAAGACTGACACTACATAGATATAATAGCGAGGAAAGCTAATGATCTCTTCAGCGCAGCTGAACACCAGGCTCGAACTCTTACAGGAAGCGGCGAAATGCCGCGAGTAATGACGATAATGGACAACGGACACTACATTAGTTCAGTGTGGATAAGTAGAGAATTTGTGTCTGACGGAAGGCGTGCTAGAATAGCCTGTGTGCGGATGGCACAGTGGTCAGCACATCTGCCTAGTAAACAGGAGACGCGGGTTTGAACCCGGTTCGGCACAAATTTGCAGTTTCCTCCACTCATGTAGATTGAAGCCCACGCGCAGCCAGAGTCTGTAAATCAAAAATGTTCAAATGTGTGTGAATTTCTAAGGGACTAAACTGCTGAGGTCATCGGCCTCTAGACTTTCACACTACTTAAAGTAACTTGAACTAGCTTATGCTAAGAACAACACAGACACACATGCCCGAGGGAGGACGCCAACTTCCGGCGGGAGGGACCCCGCCGCAATCGGTGCCTGCCGCCTATAGGCGCGTGAACACTCCGCGCGCCGTCTCTATTTCCTTTGTGTCTTAAAATGTTGTTTTCTCATACTGTCACTTAACATGGGCATTGCCCGGAGGGTGCGCAGCTGCTTTGGACTGAATCCTTCATTCTTACATTCTCAACAAGTATAAAGAATGCCCCAATAGGGTATCTTCTGTTTGGATGAAGCCACTGCAGCCTATTTCTTCTCTCCTTCTGGTGACTATAAATGAAGACGCACGCAGCTACCTTTTGGGATCCGTTGGTTTGGTTCGATGTGAAACCTGTCGTGTTGCTTCCGCAGGTGCTGTCAGCACAGGCTACGGCGCTGTTTCACGGCAGCCGTGTTGAGTTGGCAGCCGTGCATCCGGCGCCGTTCGCAAGGCAGCCGGAGAAGTGGGCGTCGCCGGCTACGGACACTGACGCAGGCGCCTCCTCGACCACCGCCACGTACCTTTGCACATGGACCTCGTAGAGAACGGATCGTATTGGGGTGGGGTATAAGTCGGTCGTGCGTCCCAAAGGGGTCAGTACGACGATGACGGTGATGTCTTTGGTCGCTGAAATACTGTGCCCGACAGGCACTGTGAACCGACGTTACACTCTGGGGCGGTTCGACGGTCTGCCATTGTTCATTCCGTGGAGAAGTTAACTATATTTTCTTTTATTATTTTCAGTTATCTTTCTTAGGTTAAATTGTCGCTGTTTCTTAATCTGTCTGTTCCTGTAAAGCTTTTCACAGCCCTAACAAATCCCACTTTCTTATTGGTTGTAAATGAACCACGCCTCACTTCTATAGTGTGGAGGTGGTCATTACTTTATAAAACGTCATTCGTATTATTTTTTGTGGCTTGCCTCTACATCATCATCATCATCATCATTTAAGACTGATTATGCCTTTCAGCGTTCAGTCTGGAGCATAGCCCCCCTTATAAAATTCCTCCATGATCCCCTATTCAGTGCTAACATTGGTGCCTCTTCTGATGTTAAACCTATTACTTAAAAATCATTCTTAACCGAATCCAGGTACATTCTCCTTGGTCTACCCTGACTCTTCCTACCCTCTACCTGCTGAGCCCATGAGTCTCTTGGGTAACCTTGCTTCTCCCTTGCGTGTAACATGACCCGAGCAACTATGCCTGCTCGCCCTGACTGCTACATCTACGGAGTTCATTCCCAGTTTTTCTTTGATTTCCTCGTTGTGGACACCCTCCTGCCATTGTTCCCATCTACTAGTACCTGCAATCATCCTAGCTACTTTCATATCCGTAGCCTCAATCTTGTTGATAAGGTAATTTGAATCCACCCAGCTTTCGCTCCCATACAACAAAGATTGAACGGTGCACAGATAACTTAGTCTTGGTACTGACTTCCTTCTTGCAGAAGAGAGTAGATCGTAGCTGAGCGCTCACTGCATTAGCTTTGCTACACCTCGCTTCCAGTTCTTTCACTATGTTGCCATCCTGTGAGAATATGCATCCTAAGTACTTGAAACCGTCCACCTGTTCTAACTTTGTTCCTCCTATTTGGCACTCCATCCGTTTATATTTCTTTCTGACTGACATTACTTTCGTTTTGGAGATGCCAATCTTCACACCATAGTCCTTACATTTCTGATCTAGCTCTGAAATATTACTTTGCAAATTTTCAATCCAATCTGCCATCACAACTAAGTCATCCGCTTATGCAAGACTGCTTATTTTGTGTTCACGTATCTTAATCTCACCCAGCCAGTCTATTGTTTTCAACATATGATCCATAAACAATATGAACAACAGTGGCGACAGATTGCAGCCTTGTCTTACCCCTGAAACTACTCTGAACCATGAACTCAATTTACCGTCAAAACTGCTGCCTGACTATCCATGTAAATGCTTGCAAAAGTTTGCCTCCTATTCCATAATCTCGTAGAACAGACAATAACTTCCTCCTAGGAACCCGGTAATATGCCTTTTCTAGATCTATAAAGCATAGATACAATTCCCTGTTCCACTCATAACACTTCTCCATTATTTGCCGTAAGCTAGAGATCTGATCCTGACAACCTCTAAGAGGCCTAAACCCACACTGATTTTCATCCAATTGGTCCTCAACTAATACTCACACTTTCCTTTCAACAATACCTGAGAAGATTTTACCCACAACGCTGATTAAAGAGATACCTCTGTAGTTGTTACAATCTTTTCTGTTTCCATGTTTAAAGATTGGTGTGATTACTGCTTTTGTCCAGTCTGATGGAACCTGTCCCGACTCCCAGGCCATTTCAATTATCCTGTGTAGCCATTTAAGACCTGACATTCCACTGTATTTGATGAGTTCCGACTTAATTTCATCCACCCTAGCTACTTTATTGCACTGCAAACTATTAACCATTTTCTCCACTTCCTCAAATGTGATCCTATTTCCATATCATTCCTATCCCATTCTACCTCGAAATCTGAAACATTGCTGATCGTATATTCACCTACATTGAGCAACTCTTCAAAATATTGCCTCCATCTGCCCAAGGCATCTATAGGATTCACCAGCAGTTTTCCTGACCTGTCCACAATACTTGTCATTTCCTTCTTACCTCCCTTTCGAAGACTGCTAATTACACTCCAGAAAGGTTTTCCAGCAGCTTGACCCATAGTCTCCAACCTGTTTCCAAAGTCTTCCCAAGATTTCTTCTTTGATGCTGCAATTATCTGTTTGGCTTTGTTTCTTTCTTCAATATAACTTTCTCTGTCTACCTGAGTTCTAGTATGTAACCATTTATGATACGCCTTCTTTTTTCTTTTACAGGCTGCCTTGACTGTGTCATTCTACCAAGCTGTTTGTTTCTTCCTACTTTTACACACTACAGTTCCAAGACATTCTTTAGCCACTTCTAGTACTGTGTCACTGTACCTTGTCCATTCCTTTTCCATTGACTGTAAATGACTACATTCAACTAACTGGTACCATTCTGAGATCGCTGTTATGTACTTGTGCCTGATTTCCTTATCCTGAAGTTTCTCCACTCTTACCCTCCTACATATGGACCTGACCCCCTGCACTTTCGGCCTCACAATACCAATTTCACTGCAGATTAAATAATGATCAGTGTCATCAAAGAATCCCCTGAATACACGTGTGTCCCTCACAGCCTTCCTGAATTCCTGATCTGTTATTATATAGTCAATGACAGATCTGGTTCCCCTGCCCTCCCAAGTATACCGATGAATGTTCTTATGTTTGCCTCTACAAGGGTAAGTCAATTATTATCCGCCAAGTAGTTATAAAATTGTATTGTAATCAAATAGAAAACTTACAAGAACATCATTTTTCGACATATTCTCCTTGCGTTTCCACGCACTTGGTCGCAGCTTGTACAAGCTTCCTGATGCCCTCATAAAAGAAGGCTCTTAGTTGAGCTGCGAGCAAGGAATGTACTGCTTCTTTCACTGCTACGTCCGAGGCAAATCGACGGCCCCTTAATACCTGTCTGAGCGGACCAGACAAGTGATAGTCAGAAGGGGCAAGATCGAGACTATGGTGGATGATCCAGTACCTCAAATTTGAGTTTCCGGAGCGTTTGAGCAGTGTGGGCAGCAGTATACGGACGGGCATTGCCGTACAACACAACACCGTTTGACAGCAATCCTCGGCGTTTCCTTAGAATCGCACGTTTTAGCCTGGCAGTAAGCATCTCACTGTAACGTACACTGTTTATTGTTGTGCCCCTTTTCCCATAACGCTCCAGTAATGGACCTTGTGCGTCACAAAAACCCGTAAGCATTAATTTTCCTGCGGACGGTTGGGTCTTGAACTTTTTCTTACACGGCGAATTTGGATGTTTCCTCTCCATACTCTGCCGTTTACTCTGCAGCTAGTAATGATGTTTCGTCACCGGTAATGATCCTGTCTAAGAAGTTGTCCCCTTCGTTACCATAGCGATCCAAATGTTTTTTGCAGATGTCCAGGCGCGGGTGTTTCTGCAGCTGTGTGAGTTGTTTTGGGACCCATCTTGCACAAACTTTATGAAACCCAAGCCTGTTGTGGATGATTTCGTAGGCAGAACCATGACTAATTTGCAGACGATGTGCCACTTCGTCAGTAGTTAATCGTCTGCCCAAGAGAATCATTTCACGTGAACGCTGAATGGTTTCTTCATTTGTGGCTGTAAACGGTCATTGTGCGTAACATTTCTGCGACCATTTCGGAATTTTTCAATCCATTCGTAGACACTCCGTTGTGGCAAAACACTGTTACCGTACTGTACCGAAAGTCTTCGATGAATTTCGGTGCCTGATACGCCTTCCGATCACAAAAAATGGATCACTGAACGTTGCTCTTCTTTGGTGCAGATAGACATGATTAACAGCATGGCAGCGATAACGAAACTAACCTAGCATCTTGAAAATTCCAAAGATATAACAACAAATAAACAAAGCTTGCGTAATCAACGTAAAACGGCAGTATTACCAAAATAAACAAAAATATAACTAAATTGTGGATGATAATTGACTTACCCTCGTAATAATCCGGTTTGTTGGTTCAAATGGCTCTGAGCACTATGCGACTTAACTTCTGAACGAGGCAGGATTCGAACCTGCGACCGTAGCGGTCGCTAGCCTCCAGACTGTAGCGCCTAGAACCGCACGGTCACTCCGGCCGGCTCCTGTTTATTGCTTCACAAATGCACTGAAGAGCCAAACAAACTCGTACACCTGCCTGATATCGTGTAGGGCCCCCGCGAGCACGCAGAAAGGGCCATAACACGATGTGGCATGGACTCGACTAATGTCTGAAGTAGTGCTGGAGAGAACTGACACCATGAATCCAGCAGGGCTGCCCATAAATCCGTAAGAGTACGAGGGGTTGGAGATCTCTTCTGAACAGCACTTTGCAAGGCATCCCACATATGCTCAATAATCTTCGTGTCTGGGGAGTTTGGTGGCCAGCGAAAGTATTTAAAGTCAGAAGAGTGTTCCTGAAGCCACTCTGTAGCAATTCTGGGCGTGTGGGGTGTCCTGGTGGAGCTACCAAAGTCGGTCGGAATGCACAATGGACATGAATGGATGAAGGTGATCTGGCGGGATGCTTACGTATGTGTCACCTGTCACAGTCGTATCTAGACTATCAGGGGTACCAGATCACTTCAACTGCACATGCCCCACACCATTACATAGCCTCCATCAGCATGAACAGTCCTTTGCTGATATGAAGGGTCCATGGATTTATGAGGTAGTCTCCATACCCGTACGCGTCCATCCGCTGGATACAATTTGAAACGGGACTCGTCCGACCAGCAACAAGCTTCCTGTCATAAATAGTTAATGTCCGTGTTGAAGGGCCCAAGTGAGGGGTAAAGTTTTGTGTCGTGCAGTCATCAAGGGTAGACGACTGGACCTTCGGCTCATTAAGCCCGTATCTGTGATATTTCGTTGAATGGTACGTATGCTGACACTTGTTAATGGCCCAGCATTGGAATCTGCAGCAATTTTCGGAAGCGTTGCACTTCTGTCACGTTGAATGATTCTCTTCAGTCGTCGTTGGTCCCGTTCTTGCAGGATCTTTTTCTGGCCTCAGCGACGTCAGAGAGTTGATATCTTACCGGATTCCTGATATTCACGGTACACTCGTGAAATCGTCATACGGAAAAATCCCCACTTCATTGCCACATCGGAGATGCTGTGTCCCGTAGCTCATGCGCCGACTATATCACCAAGAACAAACTCACTTAAATCTTGATAAACTGGCATTGTAGCAGCAGTTACCGATCTAAGAACTGCGTCAGACACTTGTTGTCTTATACAGGCACTGCTGATCGCAGCGCTGTATCCTGCCTATTTACGCATCTCTGTATTTGAATACGCATACCTATATCAGTTTCTTTGGCGCTTCAGTGTAAAATATAGATAATTAAGAATTTACATCTGCAATGAAAACTGGAATTTTGCATACGATATGTAATTAGAAACAAGAGGACGTGCATTTTTCGTAAAAATGATGATTAGACGTGTTAATTAGACGATATTTGATAAATTTTATATTTAAATGATGTAGATTCGAATCAAATTCAACTGATTACCATTCTCCAACCCTGTCGAGTGCGCCACGCATGCTGTCGTTAAAAACCGCCTTATCATTAGCGAATGAAAATTCCTCGGAAAATTTCGAAGTAGATTTCCGCGAGAATTTCTGAGAGTTGCGTCAAACTGTTCGAGTTCTGAACTTCACGTAACTTAAATATTTAAAAAATCAAAAATCTGACTGTTGGATGTGCATATTTTATGACCGTTTGCATATAAAACACAGTCCAGAGAACAGTCTTTGTCTGTTCTGAAACCAACATGAAACTTTGCTGTTCCCCTGCGTATGCAAATTTTCACACCCATGTTTGACACCCTCTGTTAATGACGAAAGGTGCCACGATTTCTCAGTTTATGTCTAACGTGAATGCTGTATCCCAGTATAAGTTTCTTAAGGTGTTTATTAAATGGAGTAGCTACTTTCTTTTTTATTTATTTGATTTACACAAGGGAACAAAACAACTGTGGTCTTTGGACACTATCACCTGCGCCAAAAACTGACTTTATTGTGCTGTTTCTCTCCCTGTCATTCTACTAATGCCAAACAATAACCTTTATGAGTTTATTAAAAAACTAAAACCCTGCCTTGACTGCGAAAAAAGCACTATAACACTAGGTTGTTGGATGTCCTCCTTGCGGATATTATGTCAAATTCTTTCCTAGTGGCGCAATAGATCGTCAAAAATCCCACGATGTTTGGAGGACTCTACCCATAATGCTCCAAACGTCCCAGCTGGGGAGAGAACTGACGGCCCTGCGGCCAAGATAGGTTTTGGACAGCACGAAGACAAGCAGTAGAAACTCTCCCCGTGTGCGGGCGGGCATTATCTTGCTGAAATGTAAGCCCAGGTTGTTTTGTTATCCTTCATGGCAAGGCATCTTGGGCTTACATTTCAGCAAGACATCGCCCGCCCACGCACGGGGAGATTTTCTACTACTTGTCTTCATGCTTGCGAAACCTGACTTGGCCAGAGAGGTTGCCGGATCCCTCACCAATTGAGAACGTTTGGAGGATTATGTGCATTGTTCTCCAGCCACATCGGATCTTTGACAATCTAACGCGCTAGTTGGATAGTATTTGACACGATATCCCTCAAGAGACATCCAGCAACTCTATCAATCGCGTTGCAAGAAAGGTAGCCGCATCTTTTTGCAATTGAGAACGTCTGGACCATTATGCACAGTGCCCTCCAACCATCTCGGGATTTTGACGATTTAATCTGCCCAGTTGGACAGAATTTGCCACGATTTCCCTCAGCAGGACCTCCAAAAACTCTGTCAATCAATATCAAGCCAAATAACAGCTTACATAAGGTCCAGATGTGAACCAACACGTAACTGACTTGTTCAATTTATGAAGCTCTTTCTCTTGAATGAATCATCCAGTTTTTTTCTGAATTTGTAATCATTTGTTTGGCTGTACACGTATATCACATCTACCGATTACCATTTCCTTCGGATAATTCCTTCTTGCTGAGTTTTTTTTAGACCCGAGGTTTAGAGGTAGCGTCTTTGAGTAATAATCAAAACGTCCTCACTCCTGTCTTAGAACCCCGCCACCGCTTAAGTTTTTATTAATAATCAGCATTTGGCGGCCGAAGACTTCCGGCATAAGAAGTCATCCCCATTCCTCCAACGGCCTTGTCAAAGATGGCGGAGGAGCGGACAGAGAGGTTGTGAACTGCCGCAAAACGCGGAAGAATCAGCAATGATTAACGGCATCAGGTTGCAGAAGGCAATACAAAGAAAAGCATTTAACACACGTAACGTGTATCCACATGACATCTGGCCTGTAATTGAAAAAGTGTCATGATGATCTCTCCATTGGCAAAAGGCTGCGGAGTAGTTCCTCATTAGGATCTCCGGGAGGGGACTGCCAAGGTGGAGGTCATCACGAGAAAAATATTAAATAATCAACGAAAGAATAACGTTCTACGAGTCGGGGCGTTGAATGTCAGAAACTGGAACGTGGTAGGGAAGCTAGAAAATCTGAAAAGGGAAATGCAAAGGCTCAATATAGATAAAGTAGGGGTAAGTGAAGTTAAATGGAAAGAAGTCAAGGATTTCTGGTCAGATAAGTATAGGATAATACCAAAAGCAGCAGAAAATACTATAACGGGAATAGGATTCGTTAAGAATTAGAAGGTAGGGCAGAGAGTGCGTTACACTGAACAGTTCAGTGATGTTCAGGGATGTCCTTGTCAGAATCGACAGCAAACCAACACCGAACGACAATTCAGGTATACACGCCGACGTCGCTAGATGAAGATGAAGAGATAGAGAAGGTAGCTGAGGATATTGAGAGGGGAATACAGTACATAAAGAGAGATGAAAATCTAATAGTCATGGGGGACTGGAATGCATTTATAGAGGAAGGAGTAAAAGAAAAGATTACAGAACATGAGCTTGGGACAAGGAATGAGAAAGACTAATTGAGTTCTGTAATAAATTTCAGCTAGTAATACTGAATGCTCTGTTCATGAATCACAAGAGGAGGAGGTATACTAGGAAAAGACCGGGCGATACGTGAAGATTTCAGTTAGATTACATCATGGTCAGACAGACATTCCGAAATCAGATACTGGACTGTGAGGCGTAACCGGGAGCAGATATAGACTCAGACCACAATGTAGATGTGATGGAGCGTAGGCTGAAGTTTAAAGAGATTAGTCAGGAAGAATCAATACGCAAAGAAGTGGATACAGAAGTATTCCCTCCTGCTGTTTCATCTGTACATCGAAGAAGCAGTGATGGAAATAAAAGAAAGGTTCAGGAGTGGAATTAAAATTCAAGGTGAAAGGATTCAATGAGACGATTCGCTGATGACATTGCTATCTTGAGAGAAAGTTAAGAAGAATTACGTGATATGTTGGATGGAATGAACAGCCTAATGAGTACACAATATGGATTGAGAGTAAATCGAAAAAAGACGAAAAGAATGAGAAGTAGCAGAAATGAGAACAGCAAGAAACTTAGCATCAGGGTTGATGATTACGAAGTAGATGAAGTCAAGGAATTCTGCTACCTGGGCAGCAAAATAAACAATGACAAACGGAGCAAGGAGGACATCAAAAGCAGACTATACCTGGCAAAAGGGCATTCCTGGCCAAGAGTAGTCTACGAGTATCAAACATAGGCCTTAGTTAGAGGAAGAAATTTCTGAGAATGTACGTCTAGAGTACAACATTGTATGGTAGTGAAACATGGACTGTGGGAAAGCCGGAACAGAAGAGAATCAAATCATTTGAGATGAGGTACTACAGACGAATGTTGAAAATTAGGTGGACTGATAAGGTAAGGAAAGAGGAGGTTTTACGCAGAATCGGAGAGGAAAGGAATATGTGGAAAACACTGATAAGGAGAAGGGACAGGATGATAGGACATCTGCTAAGACATGAGGGAATGACTTCCATGGTACTAGAGGGAGCTGTAGAGGGCAAAAACTGTAGAGGAAGACAGAGACTGGAACACTTACAGCAAATAGTTGAGGACGTAAGTTGCGGACGATACTCTGAGGTGAAGAGGTTGGCACAAGAGAGGAATTCGTGGCGGGCCGCGTTAAACCAGTCAGAACTCCTGACCTCCAAAAAAAGTGTTGAATTTCTCACGGAATACCGTCACCAGATCCCTTAATGAGACTGCGCTCTCTAGTCTAGGCTGTAGCCCTTTTACCCGGTCCCAGTACCTTCCTCTGTTTCCCACCCGTTAATAGGCCCGACGATGACGCGTGATCAATATCCTAGTTCATTCTTCCACTTCTCCCTTCTTCCAGTTGTTACCGTGAAAATGTTATTGAAACAGTAGGCAACCTCTTTTCTTCGTTATGTTCCGTAATATTTCTATATTGACTTTATCAAATGCGTTTTCCAGAACAACAAATACTAAGTGGGCCTCACGATTAAACCCTACAGGTTTTTAAATCGTTTGCTTCATCACGAATGCTGCAACTGTTGTCAGTCTCCCTCTACGGAAACACAATAACTCTTGCATGCTGTATCGAGCAAACTAATTTCTTAGTAATTCCTGCGTTCTTCTTCATTAAACAGTGCTGTAACTTTTGCTTACTTATCATCTCGGTATGACTTTTCCAACATATATTGAATAGGTTTAGCAATCTAATTTGGAGAGGAATTCCACCGTATTTTAGGACTTCATTGTTGATGCTGTCCATGCCTGTACCTTTCCTGATTTTAAAGCCATAATTGCATTCGTCACATCTTCTATGCACAAACAGTCCACGTCTCGCATGTCTACATATTGCATTTTCGTGTTCTCTGTCTGCCCTTCTGTACACTACAGGGATTTTTAGTGTTCGACGTATTATTGCCGCTGTTGTATGTTATTTATCTCCATCGTGTCTCTGTCTGCTCTGTTAAGGATTTTCAGTTTCCAATGGGCTAACTCTTGTCTTCCGTATATGTCTTCTTCCATTAAGCTTCATAAGTCTGTGTTGCACTTCTGAAAACTCATTATGTGCCCAGTGATCATACAGTAATTGTTATCCCCTAAAAATAACTAGCTTACTATGTGATTCGTACCTTCATGACGACATTCTCGAATTATTATATTAATTTAAGAAAAGTGAATTCATTATGAATGTATCTTCATTGGTCGATAGTCATAAGAACAAGAGTGCTTAATCGAGGTGTCATTCGAAATAAATTAAAACGAGGGACAGAGAGAGTACATCGAAACTGGTTGTGAGGATGAAATGGGAGGTTTGATTTTGTGTCACATATCGAGGCCAGTGTCAACAGCCCTATTTATTAAGAAAACGAAGGGGAAGTTTACTGGGTATCACCTCACATAAACATCAACACGTTGTAGAGAGGGTTCCGTATTTTCCATGGCTGTCTTCCAAAGACTGTAACTTTCTCACAATGTATGTCAATAATTTTGCTGTTAAGCGTAATCAAAGCAGTAAAATTTTCGAAGTTAGAAATTCTTGTGTCAGCAGTGTAAAATGTGGCGATAGCGATAAAAGACTTCGTTGACATAACTGGAACACAGTCACGTGAAGAAATATCCTCAGTTGTTCAGAACGTCTTTCTTCACGCGTCTTCCATTGAAGTTCGTTGAAAATTTCTGCGTCAGCCTCACTATGACCAAACGAATCCATGCCGAATTTCGCAGCTAGTTTTTGATTCATCTCTACCTCCGTCAATGCAGCTTCGTGAGAGTCCCAGGGCGAAATCAAAATGCAAGTACAGGTCGCACGATACACAAGCTTGAATTATTCTTCTTCAGGATTCTCCAAACGAATCTCATTCTGAAACCTGCTGTCCTCCCGCGCTGGTTTATGTGGTTATTTTATCTCAAATACTCCTGTATACCAGATGACTGAACTGATTCCAATAACTTACCGCTCATGGCATCTTCAAACGATACCGTGTTTTTATTCTATTTAGGCGCGTTACAATATTACATTTGTTGAAATGTAGGTTCAATTTTCAGCTTTCCATTAAGTGTAATTTTCTCCAAGTTGTAAAGTTCCAACCCCTCTTCAGAACGAGTTTTACTGGTGCAAAGTAGATCTATCTGACAGTAAGAAACTATACATTATAAAGGCAATCTGGCTAACGAAAAACGTGGGTGACTTGAATAGAACAAACTTGTAATAAACCGCGAAACGTAATGAAAGCAGACATGGCAGCATTAATCGGACATGACAATCTGAAAAGTCGTTGAGGAGCTCCTACCAAAGTTCAGAATATACAGGATGGTCCATTGATAGCGACCGGGCCAAATATCTCATGAAATAAGCGTTAAATGAAAAAAACTACACAGAACGAAACTTGTCTAGCTTGAAGGAGGAAACCAGATGGCGCTATGGCTGGCTCGCTAGATGGCGCTGCCATAGGTCAAACGGATATCAACTGCGTTTTTTAAAATAGGAACCCCCATTTTTATAACATATTCGTGTAGTACGTAAAGAAATATGAATGTTTTAGTTGGACCACTGTTTTCGCTTTGTGATAGATGGCGCTGTAATAATCACAAACATATGGATCACAATTTTAGACGAACAGTTGGTAACAGGTAGGTTTTTTAAATTAAAATACAGAACGTAGGTACGTTTGAACATTTTATTTCGGTTGTTCCAATGTGATACATGTACCTTTGTGAACTTATCATTCCTGAGAACGCATGCTGTTAAGCGTGATTAGCTGTAAATACAACATTTATGCAATAAATGCTCAAAATGATGTCCTTCAACTTCAATGCATTCCTATCAACAGCGAGTAGTTCGCCGTCCGTAATGTTCGCACATGCATTGACAATGCGCTGACACATGTTGTCAGGCATTGTCGGTGGATCACGATAGCATATATCCTTCAACTCTCCCAAAGAAAGAAATTCGGGGACGTCAGATCCGGTGAACGTGCGGACCATGCTTCGACGAGCAATCCACCTGTCATGAAATAAGCTATTCAATACCACTTCAACCGCACGCGAGCTATGGGCCGGACATCCATCATATTTGATGTACATCGCCATTCTGTCATGCAGTGAAACATCTTGTAGTAACATCGGTAGAACATTACGTAGGAAATCAGCATAAATCGTACCATTTAGACTGCCATCGATAAAATTATCCTTCCTTCCATAATGGCGCACCATACATTAACCAGCCAAGGTCGCTGATGTTCCACTTGTCGCAGCCATCGTGGATTTTCCGTTGCCCAATAGTGCATATTATGCCGGTTTACGTTACCGCTGTTGGTGAATGACACTTCGTCGCTTAATAGAACGCGTGCAAATAATCTGTCATCGTCCCGTAATTTCTCTTGTGTCCAGTGGCAGAACTGTACACGACATTCAAAGTCGTCGCCATGCAATTCCTGGTGCATAGAAATATGGTACGGGTGCAATTGATGTTGATGTAGCATTCTCAAAACCGACGTTTTTGAGATTCCCGATTCTCGCGCAATTTGTCTGCTACTGATGCGCGGATTCTCCGTGACAGCAGCTAAAACACCTACTTGGGGATCATCATTTGTTGCAGATCGTGGTTGACGTTTCACATGTGGCTGAACACTTCCTGTTTCCTGTCCCAATGGACAGAATAGGAGACAGCTAAAAACTGGCACGTGGAGAAAGGACTAAAAGACACCATACAGAAATGGGGTCCAAACTAAAAATTAAATGGCCTTCATCATTTTGCTTCTGCGGATAAGAAGTAAAACGCGGTCGACAGCCCGAGCGTCATTTACTAAAACGGCTGATAAATCAGATGGCAAACCCAAGCCGGAACTTAAATCTTAAAAAAGTGGCATTCCATCAGGAAGTTGCGGACTATCAAAATTTGGGTGCAATGCAAGTGGAGGGGATAGCGCCACTTAGCAAATGACAATGGCTAAAAAGGCAGTTCCCAATACGCAGCCGAGTTAAAATAATGTCTTCCCAGCGGCAGGGCCGAGAGGAGGTCGTCCAAGGAGCTGGGAGGGGCTTAATAAGCCGAAGCTTATTCCCGTGAAGGGACCATTCGCGACGCGAAAGGGGCACCACCTTCTGACAGACGACGATGCAGAGATCATCGGAGGGAATATAGGTACACACAGGCTGAGTTACGACGACTGCAGCCTTGGTAGCAGAGTCAGCAGGCTCGTTTCCTGGCAGACTGGCATCACCAGGGACTCACAGAAGCATGACACTGGGTCCACGAAGACTGAGCAAGTTTTCCTGGAGCTGCTGCGCTAAGGGATGAGCAACATACAGCGCACATAGACTTTGGAGGGCTCTGAGTGAATCTGATCAAAGGCCACAACTGGAAACGGTGTGTCGTCTGATGTTCTCCGTGGCCTCATACAAGGCGAAGTGCTCAGCTGTAAAAACTGATGAGTGTGCCGGAAGCCGATATCGAAAGACAGGTGCCAATGACTTAGGCAACCCGACCCCACAGACAGTCCGAGAGCCATCAGTGTAGTCAAAGGTACTATCATGAAGTTCCGTAAGAAGGTCGTGAAATTGGAGGCAATAGCCCGAGGCTGGTGTAGTGACCGTAGGAACCGAATGAAGGCCAAGGTTAACATGAGCCGCTTCGCGAAGCCAAGGTGGTGAAGGGTTCACACCAACTGGGGGTGTTGGAGGTAGTGTGAAGTTAAGCCGCCATAGCAAGTGGCGAAAGCGGACTCCTGGAGGTAACAGAGAAAAGGGACGAGCCCCATACTGACGATCAAAGGAATCATCAACGAAGGAGGCATAGGAGGGGTGGCCCATTCATGGCAGACAAACGGCATGCATACCTGCTGAGGAGAAAGTCATGCGGTAGTAAAGTGGTAGTTCAGCAGCTTCAGCATACATACTCTCAACCGGGCTGATGTAAAAGGCGCCCATGGCCGAATGGATGCCATGATGGTGGGTGGTGTTGAGACGGCGTAAGAGGGATGGGTGTGCAGATGCATAAACAGAGCACCTATAGTCGAGTTTCGAACGGACAAGGGACCGACACAAACGGTGAGGTTGGGTCTTTTTCCAAAGCTGTTTCCCAGAGGAAGACTGCACTGAAATTCCGTCTCTAGATTGTCGCATAGATGACAAAATGGTAGATATCGAAATAGACGACAGAGGGACAGAGAAACAATTAAAATCGATCAAAAGAGGAAAGGCCGCTGCAGCTGATGGGATACCAGTTCGATTTTACATAGAGTACGCGAAGGAACTTGGCCCCCATCATGCAGCGGTGTACCGTAGGTCTCTAGAAGAGCGAAGCGTTCCAAAGGATTGGAAAAGGACACAGGTCATCCCCGTTTTCAAGAAGGGACGTCGAACAGATGTGCAGAACTAGAGACCTATATCTCTTAACGTCGATCAGTTGTAGAATTTTGGAACACGTATTATTTTCGAGTATAATGACTTTTCTGGAGACTAGAAATCTACTCTGTAGGAATCAGCATGGGTTTCGAAAGGGACGGTCGTGTGAAATCCAGCTCGCGCTATTCGTCCACGAGACTAAATGGTTGAAATGGCTCTGAGCACTATGGGACTCAACTGCTGTGCTCATCAGTCCCCTAGAACATAGAACTACTTAAACCTAACTAACCTAAGGACATCACACACATCCATGGGGGAGGTAGCTGCCCAATAAGTTGAAGGTAGTCTGCCCTGGTGACAGCGAATGATGGAGGGACTTATATAGCACAGAGGGAAAAAGTCGGGTGGGGAAGAAAAAGGCGAACTGCCACAGCTTGAAGATTGGTAGTCAGAGAGATGGGTTGACCATGAACGTCATCCTGTATGAGCAAAATGATGTCCCCATGAGAGGGAATGTCGACCTCAGGGGGAAGGTCAAAACGAATCGGTAAGAAATGTGAAGCTCAAAGCGGTCGCGAGGACACAATTTCGTTTCGTGTAGGCAGAGTACAATGGGATGCGGCGACGCTAAAAGCAGCCGTAAATCCTCTTTGTTGGACCAAAGACTGCGAACGGGGAGAAGGAGGTGGAAAATCGCCATCGTGCGCATTCCTACCACAGATGACACATTTGGCTGAGTGTCGACAAGACAGGCAAGTGTGGTTAAAACGATGACACTGGTAGCAGAACATCGGGTTCCTAATATATGTCCAGTGGTGATAATTTCATAGCCTGCTTTGAGCTTCGATGGAAGCACCACTCTATCAAAGATGAGAAAGAGAGTACCGGTGGGCACTAAGGAAGAATCTACTTCTTTCATTACATGATGAATGGTAGTGACACCCTGACCTGATAGGTAAGATTGTATTCTGGCCTCGGTTGGACTGTCGAGCAGTCTGGTGTAAATTACACCACGGGAAGAATTCAAAAGTTCTGTGGGCCTCGACACAAGCGAGGCAGCAAGCAGTTGTTGTGCTTGAGAATCACAAGTGGTCTCCAAAAGCAAAGTGCCATTCCATAAACGAGAGCAGGATTTCACAGGGCCAGCAATTGTATCTACACCTTTCTGAATAATGAACGAATTTATCGTGGTGAAGGACTGACCATCTGCAGTACGTGAGACGATGAGGAACCGTGGTGCAGCAGGAAGGGTCTTTGAATCATTAGCCTCATTGCGTTTACGTTTTGTAGAATTTGAGTGGGAAGATGACTGACTCATCATGAGGAAACCCCCATGATCGCCAGTGTCTCCGATAGTGCGCTCCTTCCAACGGGGGAACCCCTTCCCAAGGGGGCACAGCCGCCTTAGGTGATTGTTCATACCTCCCGAACACCTGACGTAGGGGCCAATCAGCAATTTGGGAGGGTTACAGTTTAGGCAGTCACCCCTCCCTGGGCCTGGCCTGTACCAGGGGGTACGTACGAACCCTACCTGTCCACCTGGGGCTTGTAATTACGTGTCACCCAGTCGGACGCTTGGGCCGGCCTTCAGGAGTGCACAGGGAGGAAGAAGAGAAAGAGCATCCTCAAACGCCAAAGCGGAGGAACGAGAGGAGAAGGGAAACAAAGAAAGGACATGGGAGCGAAAAATAAAGATGAGACTGTTTGCATGTCAGCGACAAAATGCTGAACATTCCCAAGCTTCAATGCATATTTCGCATAGTTTTGATATGCGAACGGGTAGAATTACAAAATTAGCCACACATATTCTCCAAGTGAGGAAAAAAAAATACCAAATGGATAGACACGCAGCACGGAAGGGAAAAAATGTTGCAAAGGCTTGGGCCCCCTGGTAACCAAGCACGAACCCACCAAAGAGTGGCGAGCCCCCTGGAAGTGCAAAGACATGTGTGCAGACGCCCCAGACAGAGGCACGACATCTGTCAGGAAGACATTCAGCAGCTCTGTCTATCAAAGCAAAGCTGTATGATTGCTTGCATAAAGGCCAGGGGCGGACCAAAGCTTTATTGACTTGCTTAACTTGTGATGGTCTTTTCCTTAAATAGATTGTCCGATTCTTGTGAAATTTTAATCATTTGTTTTTCTTTATATGTACATGACATCTATTGATTTCGTCAAAT
The DNA here is from genome assembly GCF_023897955.1 of Schistocerca gregaria. Lineage (NCBI taxonomy): Eukaryota > Metazoa > Arthropoda > Insecta > Orthoptera > Acrididae > Schistocerca > Schistocerca gregaria. The sequence continues at coordinate 429,474,341 of NC_064923.1, forward strand.
CTTGATAATTCCTTCGTGGCACGCCTAGTTTGTCTTAGAACGTGTATTCTTTCTCGTTATATATAATTTTATAAAAAGATTGTACACAAAATAGTGTGGTGTTTTGTTTTCTCGCTCGCAATCGGCTTAAACAGAAAACAGGAAAGTTCCACTTTCGGCTAATTTTGTAATTCTACCCGTTCGCATATCAAAACTATGCGAAATATGCATTGAAGCTTTTCTCCTAACAGATCCAGTAGTTGGAGAGATCTCTCTTATACCAAGTATACCAATTATTCCAGCCAAGTCACCCATTTATTTTCAACGACTTCATTTCCCAATCAAAGTTTTATTTGGAAGAACAACAAACAAGCCTCAAGGTCATAGAGAAGGGGCAAGAGGAGACAGAGAGACAGAGGGAAGGAATGGACATAGAGAGGGGGAAGGATGAGATGGACAGAGAGTGGGGAGGGGTAAATGGAGAGAGAGGGTGGGGAAGAGGAAATCAGATGTTGGACAGACCTGGGGAGGTGGAGGACATAGACAAAGAGGGGAAGTAGGAAACTGACAGGGAGAGGGGGAGACTGAGATTGGAACATATTACCAGTTCCCATACATATTTAGCAATTGTGAAACATTGCTGGGTTCGCTAGTTACTGCATAAAACTGAAACAGCGCCTCTCAGAGCAGCAATAACGAACTCACCTTTACCACCGTAATTTCATGCACAGAAAGAAAATATTCAATTTTTTTCCGTATTCCATATTTTTGCTACAGCAACAAGTTTCGAATTTTTTTAGAATAAGAACCATCTTGATTGCGAAATTATTTAACATCAATTTCTGGGTTTCACTCTTTTGGGGCATCATCAGACTTTGTAGAAGTAGCTGCACATGAAATAGAAAATGTAGTACTTGTGTGCACGGCAAAGTGACATCTTGCTTTAAGTGGCTAATGGCTCATACTGCATTTATTAAGTAAGTGTGGAGCTACTTTGTAGTACTATGGTGGAGTCAGCTGGTGTGCTCACGGTTTACCTTGCATTATATGTGTTTTCATGACGGATGGATTACATATCCAATTACTAATGTGACCATTTTCCATTTCATATGACTTTGTGACGGATGGGTTTCATATCTAGCTTCACTAAAAGGGTGAAATTCGTCATTAATGTCAAATAATTCGCAACCAAAACTGTTTTTATTCTGAAATTAATGATATGCAATAGCAAGGGAAGTCATTTGAGACAGGTAAAGTAAGCAAAAGGTTAGCGTTAGTATTAGTTACTGGGGAGAAGTTGGCATCTTACAACAGGTGTTCATCTAATATAGACAGAATCAAAGTTATCTCAGAAATGTCAAATTAATGGTCAAGGTAATTTCAATGAAAGAAGGTACGCGAACTCCACTTAATATAATTTTTTCAAAAACACTTTGAGAGAAATACACTTAACCTCGTGGTATCCCACGAACACATGTCGCGTTATACAAAAATGGACAAAGTAATTTGACCAAGTCCATGTACAATAGAAAACATTTCAGAAATTGAATAATATGGGGGAGTGGTTTAATTATTTGACGTCTACTTCCTATGGAATAACTGATTCTGTACCAAACTTCACGAGAGAAAGAATTAGTCATGACCGCACCAAGAATGTTTCCGCTCGGAAACAACATGGTAATTTAATCTCTTGAATAAGCCAAAACATGACCGATTAATATAAACGCCAGACGTATTGTTCACCAAGAAGCATATGAATCGTCGAAGCCTAGAGATAGCCCCAATGGCTCACTAGAAATGCCAGTTGCCCGGTAGCATCCAAAGCTCGTTATCATGATCAAAACAAGATACCCACCTCGCACCGCCAGGAACCAGAATATGTGTGGATGTGAATAAAAGAGCCTTTGAAACTACAGGCAGCATGGACAGAGATCGGCCTGTGCTCTGATTGGTGCATTCTACCGGAAGCTATGGCCACATGACTTCCCCTAGACTGCAAAGGTCGTACCAGCTAACCAAAGAATTTGGAATCTAACTATAGCACAGATTACTACCATGCACAAATTCAGCGATAGGTGACTTCTCGAGATAAAACGAAAATGTTACCGAAACATGAAAGTGGCAATTTAACAGCCGGTCGGAGCGGCCGTGCGGTTCTAGGCGCTACAGTCTGGAACCGCGCGGCCGCTACGGTCGCAGATTCGAATCCTGCTTCGGGCATGGATGTGTGTGATGTCCTTAGGTTAGTTAGGTTTAAGTATTTCTACGTTATAGGGGACCGATGACCTCAGATGTTAAGTCCCATAATGCTCAGAGCCATTTGCCCCATTAGATTGACAATTTAACATTCAACTTTCAAAGGATTACTGCATTCCGCAGTAAACAGTTTTTCGGTTGCTGATTCCTGTACGACTTTCAATGGGCTGTTGCTTATGTCTAACCGGAATCACAATTTATCACATGGGATGGAAACCACTAATCCTAAATACACTTAGCAATTACCACTTGACAGCACGGAAACTGTTGTCCTGAATACTGCTGCCTATGCTAATATCATAAATAGGCTATAATTTTCCACCCGCTTTATGCATATTAATCGCTCAGGCATTCAAAACAGCTAACTCACGAAAATATTGATAAGTATGTATTTTTGCCTGATTGAGAAATGTTACTGAGAGCACATATACTTCACAGTCAACGTTAGTGAATTGGCCAGACACACGTTTCAGTGAAACTACACAACATACATAAAAATATAACGAACGGAAAGAAACGTTAACTAAACTTTACAAATTAACAGTCTTGCTTTTGCTTGCTTTATGGTGAAGAATGTTGAACCATAACGCCCTATAAATTACGGTGAATCGAATCATTAGAGATTAAGTTCCTCCTTTTCACAGCGAGATGGAACGTAAAAGAAACGCCGATTTTAGACGAGAACTAAATGGTGAACCCTTTACGATCATAATTGAAAAATGCAGACTGAACTGGAAAGACCACGTCTAATGTACATCTGAAAATAGGATAAGCAAAGCTGCAATATTTTATAACTCAGTGGGAATATGATACGTTGGACGTCCTTTCAAGACATGTCGTAAACAATTCTGAGGCGGAATAGCTTAAAAGGTCTTATCCTTGCAGATCGTGATGATGAAATTTTAATCTGGAAAGCTTGAGGATAGGCAGAGTATAAAATTAACCTCGGTGGCAATAAATGAAACTGCGGTAGCATATTGCCGGAAGTCTCTCAGTCGTGCAAGAGAACTGGACGACACCCGGTGTGAGTTTGGTTGGATGGTTGATTTGGGGAAGGGGGCCAAACAGCGAGGTCATCGCTTCCGTCGGTTTGGGGAAGGACGGGGAAGGCAATTGCCGGTGTCCTTTCAGAGGAATCATCCCGGCATTTGCCTGAAGCTGTTTAGGGAAATCAAGAAAAACCTAAATCAGGATGACCGGACCCAGGTTTAGACCTTTGTACTCCCAAATGCGAGTCTAGTGTGCTAACCACTGCACCACCTCACTCGATGGCGTGAAGTCATCCTCACTGTAGCGCCAAACGGGGCTGGCCCCACAACATGACGCAATTGAAGGAACGGGAAAAAACAGTGTGTGTCAATGAACAAGCAGTTACAGCGCACTGTGGTGGTGTTCTTAATTACAACATAGTCCGGAGACAAAATCTGGGTGACTTCACATGGGAAACTGAAAGAGGGACGAACTGTGGCGAGTGTAGCTAAGGAATTTGGAATGGTCGCAGCATCGTCTCAAACTCGCGAGAAGCGCTCTGAGTCATATGCGTTGCTACCTGAAGGAGAGGAGGTGGTCGGCCATGGTCCAACTGCAGCAGTAGATGGTTCAAATGGCTCTGAGCACTATGGGACTCAACTGCTGTTGTCATCAGTTCCCTAGAACTTAGAACTAAGTAAACCTAACTAACCTAAGGACATCGCACACATCCATGCCCGAGGCAGGATTCGAACCTGCGACCGTAGCAGTCGCACGGTTCCGGACTGCGCGCCTAGAACCGCGAGACCACCGCGGCCGGCAGCAGTAGATCACGACGACACTGTGCAATTGCAACAGCACGTAGTAGGACTACAAGGCACACAATTTCACGCTCCGCAGTGACATGACAACTGCATGAGGGTGGTCACTTTTCCGACGATCAGTGCGTTTTGTTCCGTTGATACTTGGCCATCGGCGGCACCATTTGCTATGGTGCATAGGAAGTGGACCAAAGAGGGGTAGCGCAACACTCTGTGCTCCCAGGGACATTGTCGAACTTTTTGGTGGGCTAGGTGTTATGCGACGCACAATGAAGCACGAGCGGACGGGACATCCAAATTTTTGAACATGGTTCTCTCGCGGGCAACGTTGTTGTGACCGTGTACTCCATCAGGTGCCGTGCAGGGTAGCCGCAGGGTCTGAGGCACATTCCCACGGTTCAAGGCTCGCGCCCCTCCCTCCCCACTCCACCCCTCCCCTGGTCGGAAGTTTGAGTCCTCCTGCGGGCATGGGTGTGTTGTCCTTAGCGTAAGTTAGCGTGGATTAGATTAAGTAGTGTGTAAGCCTAGGGACTGATGACCTCAGCAGTTTGCTCCCATAAGAACTTACCGCAAGTTGCCAAATATTCTCTTCAGGTGTGCTGACGACCCTGACTTCATTTTTATGGAATATATTGAGCAGGTAAAGGAGCTCTTGGAGCGAGAGGATATTCGGCGAATGCACGTTCCCTCAATTTAAATCCCATCGAACAAATGTGGAAAGCGTTGGGAAGACGTATTGCAGCACGCCCGCGTGCATCAGCGACCGTCCAGCGTTTGCAACCCCGCTGGTGACTTGTGGTCACTGAAGCACCAGTTGCATTTACGATCTACAATAATGATACATCAAGGACTCTGAGTGGTTCTCTGAAGATTACTCGAGTCTCACATTCTGTCGTCTCTCTAGGTCGACCTCTTCCTTCTTGGGACTGTGTTCAGTCATGTTTTACCCTTTGCTGCCAACATCGACGAATAGTGAAATTATTTCTGGCTTCTTTGAGCCTAACCACACTGCTTCTCTGTCATCTGCGTATATTGCTTAGTACCCGTCTGAAAGGCATAGCTACTGTCCAACTAAGTATACGGAATGAAATCCTCGAAGACTTTATGTCTTAGTATTGACATGTCTGCTGTTTACGATCATTTTCAGCTGCCTCGTGAAATAGCTCTGCAGCATCATTCATTCAATCATCGCCCGCCAAAGTTTACAATCTTGCGTTTTCCGTCGATACCTATATCAATATCAGTTTGTGACCAATTTGCATATCATCTTCAAGGGGGATCGCTTTTTTTTGTCTTATAGTATACATTCAGTTTGATTTTATGCAGTCGTTAGCAGAAACATTAGACAGAAATGCCCTCAGAAATATGAATCAATGTCTTGGTCACGTAGAAAATCGTAGAACTCACGGTTGTTGTTGGTAAAGTAACGGAGCAATTCTTCTGGCGGACGAAAATCACTGTTCGAGTAGAACATTACTCAATTCTTCTTAATATATGAAATCCAGTGAGTCTCTTATTCTCCTTCATCATTTAAGTTCTTTGATTTATCGTGGCTTTTCTTGTCTAATTTGAATATATCGAAGGACAAGCAAATAATAATAATTAACGATAATAGTATGTGATCAGTTCATACAAACTTTGCGCGCTTGACAATGGCTTTTTGTGTAAGGTCAGTTCACTGTAAATTGCACCGTGAGTGATTTTTCTCTACCAGACTTCGTTGTTTGAATAATACCAAATCTTTGGTTCGTGCTGGACCTTTGATATAATTTGTAACACGCCGTTTAAATCGAACAATAGCTTGCAACATAAATGAAACACAAGGTTAAATAATGTCACTGTATTCATAAAATATTATACTAAATTAAATAACATAGACACTTTCATCAATTATGTTGCTGTGTACTTCTAGTGAAATTGCTTCTCAATATATATCATAATGGCGGTGTGCCAAACAATTATCTGCAGTGATGGCAGATATGCGTCCGATCAGGACGGCTTCCAGAAAAAACTGCCTAATTAGTCTAATTTTTCAGCGGTTGCCCGCCAGAATCGATATAACCGCTTATGCTAATTAATATCTTATGTAAGTCTTTACTTGTATTCTGAACTTATATCTACGTTTTTCCTATGTATCCACGACCATTCTGCAATTGTGCCTTTAAAGTTCACATTCGACATGTCAAAAATGGTTCAAATGGCTCTAAGCACTATGGGATTTAACATCTGAGGTCATAAGTCCCGTAGACTTAGAACTACTTAAACCTAACTAACCTAAGGACATTACACACATCCATGCCCGAGGCAAGATTCTAACCTGCGATCGTAGCAGCAGCGCGGTTCCAGACAGAAGCTCCTAGAACAGTTCGGCCACAGCGGGCGGCTTCGATATGTCACCTTATTTACATTTCCACTTTGTTTTGCGGAGTTTATCGCTCACAAACAATCCAGTGAAAATTGGAATGTAGAATTCTTTTTTTTTTTGTAGAATTTAAGAAGATCTGTATTTGTAAGTGGTCTGTTAGGCAGTATGACTATGGGCTATCTTTCTCATGAACGGTCCAAGCTATTTCCTGTATGGCTTTAAATAGAGTCCTTTTCTGAGATCGACAGATTCCATACGGTTGTTATGTCTTTTCGATGCCTAAAGTTACTGTTAGATGCTCAGAGCGTTCTTCACTGTTTGCGGCCGGCCGAAGTGGCCGTGCGGCTCTAGGCGCTACAGTCTGGAACCGCGTGACCGCTGCGGTCGCAGGTTCGAATCCTGCCTCGGGCATGGATGTGTGTGGTGTCCTTAGGTCAGTTAGGTTTAAGTAATTCTAAGTTCTAGGGGACTGACGACCACAGCAGTTAAGTCCCATAGTGCTCAGAGCCATTTGAACCATTTTTCGCTGTTTTCACTATGGCTGCAGCACCTCCAGTCAACAACCGAGGCAGGACCGGAATTAAAAGTGGTTTCATTCCCTCTGAGGCCTTACGCATTGGAAGACTCCTAGGTGTTCCAACCTATCTCCCTTTTTCTTAGTCCTTTCTGATTCAGAACACTTTTATCCACCAACAATAATGGCTGGAGGCAGCTTTTTTAACATCCTATAGGTTTCTTCTTCAGTTTCACAAGTGAGTTATGACGGCGTTAATAACCTGTCTGAATTTTATCCCACCACCTAGTTTAAGTCTGGCATGCATTTCACTATCAACTGCAAATGCCACTATATGTTGGCCTATTCCTACATCCCTTCTTTCACGTATTTGATAAGTTTCAGTGGTTAAAATTCAATCTGTGGCATGATGTTACGCTAAATGTTTGTTTGTGGAGCACACTAAATCATGTTCCTTACCCACTCTGTCTAGCAGATTAATCCCCTTACCACCATATGTCAATCACTTTTGCAGCTTTGTTCCAGGTACGCAATAATTATATCTATGTCAATGTAATTCAGTCGGTAAAGTGTAGAGGGTACCCTTACCACACATGATACACAGTCTATGATACGCTTTGTGACACTGCATTCTTGGAGGACTTGTGTGTTTCTTTATATATCTCATTTTCAGCATCCACACAAATGTTGTACAAGGATGGATATCCAAGTCATTTAACTAAAGCCTTGCTGTCTCAGTGTCTCATAATGTGTTCTACGAGACACACATCGTATTTAAAGATCCTTTGTAATTCCTCTGCGTAGAAACTACCAGGAGCTTCTCCACCTTCACGATCCTTAAAAATGTAAGTTCTTTGGTTTGTCCATTCCACTTTGTAATCTGTAAATGTCTCTGTAGATCAATTTGGCAGGTACGATTTTTCAAAGACTTAGTTGTATTTTGAAATACGCCCTGAATCACATAGATGAAATTTTCTTTGGGCGGATCCAGCAATTTAATGCAACTGGATACTGTATTTAGAAGCTCATTATCATAGACATCAATATGTCTTCTTTATTCTAGTATTATGATGACAGCAGTAATACTGTGCAGCTACTTCTGGGAGAATATTGAGGCATTGGTATTATCCTCAAAGATCCACATATAGTTTTTTATTGATCTATTGATCTAGTCAAACATTCCACAATACTCACTTTCACGTACGAAAATGTCGAGTAGTGGTGCATTTTGTACCGATCCATTATTGTCCTGAAATACTGACTGTGGAATTCGCCCCCAAGATCAGTCTGAAGGTTGTGAGGACAATTATTTATCTCTGTCCACAGCAATTGTTCATATCTGAATCCTTTAGTCACGTGTGAATATTGCTTCATATCTATGCATTATATCTATGAGATCTACCTGCCCTAAATCATCCAAACCACATAATATTATGCCTGAATGTGAATGTTTTTCACATTGGTTTATGGAGATCACGAACAGATATCTTCGTAATTATTCAGTAATCTCTCTTTCACGAACCCTTTGAGCAGCCATAACTGTTCTATAATTTCCTCAAGGTCATTGTTGTGTACGTACTCCAGATGTTGAGTGTTCATTTTCTTATACTGGATGTCGATGCCTTCATCCACACTATGTACAGTTCCCAATGCAGATTTAATGATATACACAAATTACTTGCTGTTCAGCGTTTTTATTCGTCCATCTGGGGTGTTGTTTAGCCTATGTGCATTAGTCACATGTAATATTTTGGCATACACGTGTATCTATTTTGAGAAAGGTCATGCACTCCAGAGGTCGAGTGTTGATTCTCTTCTGCTGTTTGTTGATGCCTTGACCTACACTATGTACAACTCCTAAAGCAGACCCACTAACTCAGGTACTCGTTCAAGCTCCTACTTTCCAATGTGTATTAAGTGCCTCGTTAAGTACATAGGATGCTCCCCAGCATACACGGTTTATCCCTGGTGACTCTGTATGTCCGATCTACAAGAGTATGCTGACAAGTAATGTCCCGAATTTTTTTTATTCTGTTCTCAATATCAGTTGAGGTATACTATGTCATGCATATTACTCGGTCGGCTTTCCCACTTTTCTGATGCAAGCTGCTAAAATATCCCACTAGACGACTCAGAACTGCAGTATGTAACATGGCGGTGTGTAATGCAACTATGTTGGTGCATGAGAAACACCTCAGAGAGTTTTTCACGAACGGAGCACCCTCTCCGTCGGCATGACAACTCCAGTGCACACACCGAGCGAGGTGGCGCAGTGGTTGGCACACTGGACTCGCATTCTGGAGGACGACGGTTCAATCCCGTCTCCGGCCATCCTGATTTAGGTTTTCCGTGATTTCCCTAAATCGTTTCAGGCAAATGCCGAGATGGTTCCTTTGAAAGGGCACGGCCGATTTCCTTTCCAATCCTTCCCTAACCCGAGCCTGCGCTCCGTCTCTAATGACCTCGTTGTCGACGAGACGTTAAACACTAACCATCACCACCACCAGTGCACACACAAGCACTGAGACACCCAAAACAATCCAGTGCACTGGCTTCACTCTCACCAGACATCCTCCACAGAGTCAAAATTAGTTGTACTCCTCCCTCCTCCCCCCGATTTTCACCTGTTTCGATAATTTAAAGAACACCTTTGAGGACTTGACTTTGGCAGTCATGAAGTGGTGGAAATAAAGGTGAGGTTGTGGCTACGTAAACAAAGTTAAATATTCTATAGTGACAGTATCAACAAACCCACCTCTTGTTGGAAGAAACGTGTTCTTCACCAAGAAGACTGTGCTGAGAAATAAATACTTACACATGAAGAGTGAGGATGTAAAGTGTTAATATAAATCGTTTTATTTAAGAAGTCTTAAGAGTTTTCGCATAAAAATTTTAGTGTGCTCTTGTATTTTCCTAGCTCTGTGATGGCTAATAAATCGGTAATGGTATATCCCTCTGCTTCTTCCTCTTCTTCTTCTTCTTCTTCTTCTTCATCATCATCATCTTTTTCTTCTCCTTTTCTCCCTCCATCTCTCGTGTGTGAGAGCCATTTAAGACTTTCAGTTACTGGCCAACTCATCTCTGAGAGAGACTGATCTCGTTACAACTGTCCTAATTTTAGCAATAATAATTTTCAACAAATTGCCTTTGCACTTTGTTGACGTGCTGCTCCTTACTAAACAGACTTCGAGATAGTGCACAACATGTCTGTATGTTAATGCGTGAGGTTTTCTTTTCATATACCTAGAACTTGTTCAGTCTTACCAACGTTTGCATTTATTATATCTATTAACGTCAGAATGCTTCTAATGCTTTTCTCTCATGCATTTATTTCCCTAATATTTACAGAAGGAGTTTTTTGTATCTTATAATTTTTTTTTCAATTTCATGATCCTTTGCAGTTACTGTTGTGAGGACATCTCTCAGTGCTTGTATTTCCATGGTATGAGTTTCTTTGATAGTTTCAATAGAGCTTCAACAGAACTTCTATTTACTGCTTCAAGTTTTGTATCGACAAATGGATGTATGTTTGACCTGCACATCACATCTTTGGAAAGACTGAATAACATCCTTGCAAACTTGTCCATAGCGAACAGTAGATTCATGCAGCTATGTACTGGTACATTATGTCTGATACAGACACTACTGGTTATTTTGTTTGTTGCCATCATGCAATTCTCTTGTTTTCTCAATTACTAAAAAGGCGTACATTGAGTGGTTTCAGCAGTCCCTACGTATTGCCGTAACGTCATTGAATGTCGTGTCAGTTTCTACATGCACTTGATAAATGTGTTTCAAATTGAAATTGTACTGTCTAAAAGCGATAATGAAGTTTGCATTATCCCTGAGCCACTGCTTTGGGATCCTTGAGTATGTGTAGCTCAAATAAAAGACATTGACTTTCATATGGCGGCCAGAGCAGAAATATTTACGGATATCATGCTCATTTTGCTCTGGAACATCGGTAAATATGAATACGCTGTTTGGTTTTACTGTTTTCGCTGAACATCTGGTACGTCACTCTGTCGATGCCATGCCGAATATCCTGCAATAGCTGACACTTAGACTAAAATAACGGTTCTGATATATATATATATATATATATATATACAACTAATACCCTATGTTAACACTAATAGAATAACATTCGAATGCCCACAGTCTGAAGGGTCCAATAATTAAAGCATATACGTTATCAAAAAGGAGTGATCCATTTTCTTTTCTTATTAGCATCATGGCATGTCCAGCTGGTTAGTGTGATGTCCTTCTGAAGAGAATGTTTCGCCCACTCAACCATGCTGATGACTGCCAGTTTACGTTAGCACGCTCCTTTATAAATTCTTACACATGCGAGGATAAGTATAAATGTTTAAATGTACTCATAGCTTCTGTCCACATAAGGCATAGCTGGTTCGTACCTATTCCCATGTATTTATGCACAGGATATGCCTTACAATTGACTGATGATTTCTTCCAACAGATTAGGACTTCGGCGCGACAATTCCGTCAGATTTGACCACATTTTCTTGTAGAATCTGTACATGTATCTCTGCAAGCTTGGCCACCTGTCTAGAGCATGCTGAATCACATAGCTAACGGACATTAAGTTTTTAAGTGCCTGCTCTTGTAGATGAGTGCACTCCATTTCGTTATACATGTTAATCATGCCTGGGAGGCTCCTTGAGACAACTGTAAAGTCACCTAGAATCACTGAGGGAGGTGGACCAGTTCCATTAAACATGGTTGTAACCAGCATCGAAGTTGCACGTAGGTAAATCCACTCATCTAGGGATATTGTGACTTTGGTATAACTATATTGAGGATTTTCGAAAACAAGCAATCGGCTGAACTCGCGATATCACATCATCCTCACACTAACATGGTTGTTGTTACTGATGTTTAAACTGTAAGTAGTGTTATGTAGCATAATTCTAACATCTGGCAGGTACTGTGATGGCTTCCCATCGACTGCGGTAAGATGAAGAAATGTGTTAGATACGCATACATGGTCACATTATAATAATCGCACCTTCACTAATACTTGGTAGCCATCTGCAATGAGGAAGTGGCGAGCTGCTGTGCGTGGTTCGACGTCTTCATCCTTTGAGAGTTCTTACTCGACTGATATAACGCTATTTTAAACTGCTGTTAATATAAAAAAAGAAAAGACTGTATGTGTATCATCTTTGGTTTCAGGCACATGTAAAAGAAGAAGCATGCAGAGAGCTCCACAGACAATTAATCACATAACACAATGAATAACATCGTGATACTAGACAGTATACATGATAAAAAGGGGGTATGTGAAACATCCCCTTAGAAAAATTGATGAATTACTGTGCTGGTAAACCCCTTAAGTTATTTGATTTTCAAATAGCTGAGCAAAACTGAACATGCTCAGACATTTCTCTCTTTACTTATTCTGATCACCAATAAACTGACACACAATATTTTTAGCCCAACACAATCTGACTTTCAATAATCCCTACAAAAGAATGGCCCTGACTAACAATAACCTATAACTTTCACGAATCACTTACCTCACAAAAATCTTCGTTTCTCGAACTACTGCAATACAGCGAGCGCCAATACTGCCAGCTAAATAAAAGATTCCAACTACTGAAGGCACTAACTACTGATAGGCATACGTAGCAAATGAAAGATTTCGATGGACAACAAACAAGGTATTTACCTTAATAGTGTTCAAAAGTCATTATATATATATATATATATATATATATATATATATATATATATATACTCCTGGAAATTGAAATAAGAACACCGTGAATTCATTGTCCCAGGAAGGGGAAACTTTATTGACACATTCCTGGGGTCAGATACATCACATGATCACACTGACAGAACCACAGCCACATAGACACAGGCAACAGAGCATGCACAATGTCGGCACTAGTAGAGTGTATATCCACCTTTCGCAGCAATGCAGGCTGCTATTCTCCCATGGAGACGATCGTAGAGATGCTGGATGTAGTCCTGTGGAACGGCTTGTCATGCCATTTTCACCTGGCGCCTCAGTTGGACCAGCGTTCGTGCTAGACGTGCAGACCGCATGAGACGACGCTTCATCCAGTCCCAAACATGCTCAATGGGGGACAGATCCGGAGATCTTGCTGGCCAGGGTAGTTGACTTACACCTTCTAGAGCACGTTGGGTGGCACCGGATACATGCGGACGTGCATTGTCCTGTTGGAACAGCAAGTTCCCTTGCCGGTCTAGGAATGGTACAACGATGGGTTCGATGACGGTTTGGATGTACGGTGCACTATTCAGTGTCCCCTCGACGATCACCAGAGGTGTATGGCCAGTGTACGACATCGCTCCCCACACCATGATGCCGGGTGTTGGCCCTGTGTGCCTCGGTCGTATGCAGTCCTGATTGTGGCGCTCACCTGCACGGCACCAAACACGCATACGACCATCATTGGCACCAAGGCAGAAGTGACTCTCATCGCTGAAGACGACACGTCTCCATTCGTCCCTCCATTCACGCCTGTCGCGACACCACTGGAGGCGGGCTGCACGATGTTGGGGCGTGAGCGGAAGACGGCCTAACGGTGTGCGGGACCGTAGCCCAGCTTCATGGAGACGGTTGCGAATGGTCCTCGCCGATACCCCAGGAGCAACAGTGTCCCTAATTTGCTGGGAAGTGGCGGTGCGGTCCCCTACGGCACTGCGTAGGATCCTAGGGTCTTGGCGTGCATCCGTGCGTCGCTGCGGTCCGGTCCCAGGTCGACGGGCACGTGCACCTTCCGCCGACCACTGGCGACAACATCGATGTACTGTGGAGACGTCACGCCCCACGTGTTGAGCAATTCGGCGGTACGTCCACCCGGCCTCCCGCATGCCCATTATACGCCCTCGCTCAGAGTCCGTCAACTGCACATACAGTTCACGTCCACGCTGTCGCGGCATGCTACCAGTGTTAAAGACTGCGATGGAGCTCCGTATGCCACGGCAAACTGGCTGACACTGACGGCGGCGGTGCACAAATGCTGCGCAGCTAGCGCCATTCGACGGCCAACACCGCGGTTCCTGGTGTGTCCACTGTGCCGTGCGTGTGATCATTGCTTGTACAGCCCTCTCGCAGTGTCCGGAGCAAGTATGGTGGGTCTGACACACCGGTGTCAATGTGTTCTTTTTTCCATTTCCAGGAGTGTATATATATATCAGTTCATGACATCCAGTCTTACAAATTTACTGTCTCTGATGGACACACGCCCAAATCATCCGCTCTCAAAACTACGCCATCTCTCTCCCCACATCCACCACATGCTGGCGGCTCACCTCCAACTGCCCAACGCTACGTGCTGTTCACATCCAGCTGCCCAACACTGCAATAGAAAATATTCCAGCAATGCATACCAGCCACAGACTGTACACAACACAGCCAGTGATTTTCATATAGAGCGCTACGTGGCGTTACCAACATAAAAACGTAAACAGCCTACTTACATATGGTGTTACTCGTTAATTAACATACAGGCATTTAGTGTACACTGCAAGTTCTCACCACTGAAGCATCTTTCAGCATTCTGAAGTGATGCGTTAAAATGCTGTGAATGGACAATGACGATTATAGGACATCGATATTTTCAGGAAAAGTGCTAAGAGCAGCCATTATGATTATTCTGAAACAAACTACACCGTATACATAACGATGGTGTAACTAGAAGGCTATGGCTTCGACGCGATGGTGAGTGTTGATGCATATTACAAATTCAAATGACCTGAATTTAAAAATATGTAAAAGGTGATTCTTGAAATTTATAAAAAAATTGTGGATGAGTGCTATAGTTTGAACGCAACTGATTGCTATATGTTACTGAAAGGGCTGATGCCTATTTTGTGTAATATTACACACAAAGTTTGAAAGCTACCACCGGTATTTGAGGTTGATTAATTTATTTCCAAGTGTGACTGCTATGATGCCAACGGCCCTGCACAGTGGTGAGACTGGTACCCTTTCAGATCACCGAAGTTAAGCGTTGTCAGGGTTGGCTAGCACTTTGATGGGTCATCGCCAAGGTCTGCAGAGAGCTGTTGGCAATCGGGCTGCACTCAGCCCTTGTGAGGCCATTTGAGGAGTTACTTTACTGTGAACTAGTGGCACCGATCACGGAAACTGACAACAGCCGGGAGAGCGGAGCGCTGACCACCTGTCTCTCCGTATATGTATCCAGTTACGCTTAAGGGATAAGGATGACATAGTGGTCGGTCGACACCGTTGTGCCTTCAAGGCCAGTTCGGCCGATGTTTGTTTTTATCACAATTATGATACGCATCTTCAGTCGGATGGAGATTGTAAGGTTGATGGCCCACCTCCGATTTAACTGCACAACGAATGATTAAAAGTTTCATGATCAGGCCGATGTTTTATAGTGTATAAACCATGTACTAACGGTAAAGTAAGCATGGCTACGTAGATTTGCTACTTTGCTTTTCATGTTTTGTTACAGTGGACACCGTTTTACTCTTTGTTTTATTATGTAGTTCCTTAAATGTCATATTTTATGATAACTTCATTTTTAGCTATCTTTCACATTGCGACTCCTTTTTAATAAATAAAAATAAAACCTCTGTACACAAGGACACTCTTATCACCCTGGACGCATTTTACATCTATTTAAATCTCAATATTGACCTTTACTTTAAGCATTTGGAACTCCCCCGTGGGAAGCGTGCGTGACGGCTGGGACCACGGCAGAGGAGCTACCTATACATTTTAAGGTTGCATTCTATACTACACGATTGCTATCACATTGAAAACGACTTTGTGAATTTCTGGTATGTCGCTATTATATGCGCTGGGACTTTTTGTTCATATGAAAGCCTGAGGATGGTACTTTACACCGAAATCGGCAGCCAGTGGGCAAAATAAAAAATTTCGACTATGGACTAAAACATATACAAATATATTCTGATTGTGTTGTCACTGATACAACCGACATGATGTTGAGAATATGCACCATGTTAAAATACTGGTTGAGAGTGAATCGGATGAAGACTAAAATAATGAGAAAAAGCAGAAATCAGTGTAGCGAGAAACTTAACATCAAAATTGATACTGACGAAGTTATGGAATTCTTCTACCTCTGAAGCAAAATACCCTATGGGCGGCGAAGCAAGGAGGACATAAAAATCAGACTAGCCAGACAAAGAGGGCATTCATGGGCATGAGAAGTCTACTTGTATAAAGCATAGGCCTTAATTTGAGTAATAAATTACTGAGAATGTACGTTTGAAGCACAGCGTTGTGAGATAGTGAGGTGTGGACTTTAGGGAAACTGGAAGAGAAGAGAATCGATGCAGTTGAGACGTGCTGCTACAGATGAACCTTTAAAATTAGTTGGATTCGTAAGGTAGGAAACTAGGACGTTTTCTGCATAACAGGTGAGGAAATGCACGTATTGAAAACACTGACAAAGAGAAGGGATAAGTTAATAAGACATATGTTAAATATGTTAACCCATCGGGGAATAACTTCCATGGTACTAGAGGGAGCTATAGAGGACGAAAACCTTAGGGGAAGACAGCGATTGGAATACATACAGCAAATGATTGAGGCGTAGGGTCCAAGTGCTAGTCGAAGATGAAGATGCAGAGATTGAATCAGGAGAGAAAGTCGAGGCGGGCAGCATCAAACCAGTCAGAGGACAGATAACTCAAAAAAAAAGGAAGCGATAGAAACAGAAACAAAATTAAAGTTATGACCAGTGCACCCAGTGCAGTCCAAAATAGTACTAGATGAAGAGTCAAAACAACACGTGTCAAATTTTCAGCAGTTAGGCTGCAATATCTGCTGTGAATATGAAAATGAAATTACTGATGAATGAAGTAAGAGTCAAACGATATGTGGCATAATACCCAGATAAGCGGGTGACGAGATAAGAATGGATATAAATTAAAAATTTTACGAGCTAACTACTCCTATTCTAAGAATTGGAAGCGGATCTCTTACATTAAATACGAAAGGCAAAAGTGGAATGCAGTCGAATTAAATGAAATTTTTAAGAAAAGAGTATTGATTTACCCTCATAGATCAAATACATAAATATATTCTCAGAGAAGAACTAATTACATATCCCATACATGAAAATATATGGCAAGGATGCATAAAATGGAAACGTCACATCAACATAATGTGGGAAGACAGGTTAGTTAAACAAGTAATCAACTATATTAGTAATAAAGAGAGATGTAGGACGGTAGAGGAGCAAATGGCTTCAGTGAACACGAAACAGGCTGAAGCCTACTTCATGAGTCGAAATGAAGAAGAAGAAAAATTACCATCAGTGTTATTACCTTTAGACGAGCAGCTGAGCACATAAACCTTTATTGGATACATGGGATGTGCTGTTACTCTCACAATACTGTAGAAACCAGAGAAATAGTGTGGAATGAACGCAAGACTTTTTTCATTGTTTTCAGAGAGTGAGATGATTACACAACAGGAGATTTCAGAGGAAAAAAAGTGAATCTCTACAGCAGCATTATGTAAGATAACGTGTAATGAAGCAATATTTAAGGTACATATATCTGGACCATTAAATAAGCTGTTCACAGAACAAGATACAAAGTATTGCGCTTTGAGAAGTGCACAGGACTGTTCGGCAGTAATACACAATCTGCTCGGCGCCGTCTTGTATACCGCCTGAGAGCACAGGCTACCCACCGTACAGCTCGCATATGCGTTAAACGGCGCACAGGCGCAACGTCGACATCAGTCCCAAGACGTTCCTTCGAGGTTCACGTCGTCTGCAGTCAGTCAGTTTTACAAAATAAATAAGATGAAAGGAAATATTTCTTTAAATGCACATACGTAATACTCGGTGTTGTTTTCAGTCCGAAGTCTGGTTAGACAGAACTCTTCGCGTTGGTCTATCTTCTGCATTGCCTTCATCTCTGCATAAAACTTCTGTGATTATGTCCCATTGAGTAATATGCAGTTATGAGCGACGGAATGTTCATGTTCCAACCCTGTCTTATGCTGTCATTAGCAAGAAAAATGCTAGGGACTGTGGGCTGGCCATATAGAGGGCTGAGAGCGAGTACTTGAGTTGGGGCGTGGCTATTAAATCAAATCAAATTACAGTGATCTCTGATCTGAAGTGAGTGGGTTCCTTTACACAACACATCAGACGCATTGTTTTGGGACATTATTACAATCGTTATTAAGCTGGTTTGTACATTACTTGTAGTCATTAGGGCTCATATGTCTCAGGAAACTTCATAGAGTGTACGTTACATTGAAATGTGATACGTCAAAACTCTCTTCATAGTTTGTGTTGAAAATTTGTATGTTATTGCCGCGTTTTTCTCTGTCATCAGTGTAAATGTGTTTTAGTACTGATTTGTTATACTTTTTCCCATATGACATCCAGACAAAGCAGCTCTGCAAATACATTTTCCCTTTAAAAATCCTAGAGGATTCTGTTGCTAAGTAGCAGTAATGGACGTGGTGTAGGTCCACAGCTCCACTACACGTTAGGTAAGGAGTACCAAGTCACCAGTATTTTTAAACTAAGTGCTGGCCTCAATAAGGTAACAGAAGGCTTACACGCTTTGTATAAATATTTGTCTGTTGAGGATCATACAGTGATAGTGGGTTGGGTTGGGAATGGACTTGGTAGGAACTAGGACTGTGATATAGTCCGTTACTTGGACTGGATTGTTACTGAAACTCAGACCACTAATGTTCACTTTGTGCAACTGTTCCAGCGTTGCGACCATGTCAGTCTTGACAGTGTTACGAGGGGAGCTAAAAGAGGACTTGGAATGGCGCTGATGTCTGCTGATGAGGCACGCATTCTGTGGTACCAGTTGACATAATCCATAGTTTCGGCAGTTATAGACACAGCCTACAACTAAACACGACTGGGGAGGAATGACTGAAGAGCTTAAAAGTGACAATATGGTAGATTAACCTAAGCTCATTCAAGGGAAAATTACGGAGGTAACATGTAAGAGGACTAGACCTTTTCAGGGATGAAGACAAATAGGAAGTACCACAGGTAGAGGAAGATCTCTTTAACGCTGGGCAACAGTTCAATAAATAGAGCATGGAGATCATAAGGTGCAGTAATAATATTTCATCGAAATTTTAGGAAAATTAAAGGCAAAGTAGATGAATTACTAATAGAATTGAGCACTGATAACATTTGTGGCGCAGAGTATCATTTATGTAGTAACGAAATACTAAGACTTTTTTTGGAGGAGTACATCTTATCTGATTTCTATTTCTACGCAAGGAGTTAGTTGCAGAAGGGAGAAATGACTATTTACGTCAAATGTAATGTCTCATTAAAAACCATTGGTATATTAAAACGTTGTAAAGACAAATATTTAAATTGAGCGTGTAAGAGTTTGAATTCCGAAGGAAAAAACTATTAGTTATAGGCTTCTACAAATGTTGCAGTTCAGACTACAATTTTTTCGTTTCCAGACCTGACACTTAGTTAGGCTCGATTCTTAAGATACACGAGAGGTAGATTTTGTCTGGCCTTTCAATACAAACTTACTGACTGCTACACCATGGATAAAAATTCTTAAGAAATACGAGAGACTTATATTGTTTGGCATTTTCAATATAAACTTACAGACTGTTACTCCAGGAATAAGACTGTTAGTGGATTTACTTGTATTTTAAAATCTAGTTTAGAGAGTGTAGTTTCCAGCTAGAGTTCATGGAAACAGCAGCACATTCATAGACAGTATCTTCGTAGATTGTTCTCTAGGAGATGGATACATTGTGAGAAGAATTAGTAATGGCCTGCCAGAGTATATGAAGAGATAGAATTTGGGAATGAATCAAAGCAATATCCTACCCCAAAGTAGTAAACAAAAGATTAGAGGTATGAGTCTACTTGCAATGCAGACATTTCAAGCCGTCTTCGAATGGCTATCTTGGCAAATCTTCAAACCTTTATCACTTTGTTTTTAACTGTTTTTCTCATTACGAATTGCAGCCTAATATCCAGTACTAATAAGACGCTGATTTCGATAAATAATGACATTAGACTGTCATGTATAGGAAACCTGAGCTAAATCATAAAGTGAACGATAATCAGGGACCAGCAATAGAATTTTTACTACAGACAATACTGTAGCGTGCTGAGGCTGAAACAACGCATTACAACAGGAGAATAGAAAGCTTTCGGAACAAAGTGAAAACTGTCATTTGTAAGAGACGTATTAGGACAGAATGTGGATGCTCAACATATTGTTCATCTCTTGTGTGAGAATGAAATTTTTTGTGATCCACCAGATTAGTGCAAAATGGTTAACTATCACTTGTTGTCAATAGTTGGCTACTTAAATTAAAAGATTACTGGTATAGGTAAGTTTGTAGAACTCTTGAAAGCTGGTGTTTCCGAGACAGCTACAGTACATAAAGCTGCAGGAAACAAGCAAAGATGAAACTGAATCAATTATTGCAGCATTAAAGAGTAAAGACGCCCACGGTTATGTTGAAATTTCAGGTAGGATTACGAAGATCGGTGCACTATGTATTTTTTTTTTTATTCAGTCGTCTATAGACTGTGTTGCGACCTAGCAGATAATAAATGTTTACTTTCAGCACCAAGGCTGCTGGAACGATGTGTGGCCGCTAAATTGTTTGGCTCTTGGTTATTTATAGAGCGAGCACACTCTGTCGTACTATTTTCAAGTGCTTCCAATATCTATGAGCATTAAAATATAGTAAGCAGGCAATCAATATTTCTAGACCACGAACGAGAATTTATTTGAAGTTCCGTGCACGGAGGGGACACGTGAGTATCTGGTGCGCGGGAATGAGGATATTTTTCAGATTTTAAGCCGCAGTTTTTTGCTAAATAATTCCACAGATCTCTGCACAGTAAGGCTGCAGACAGTCAACAACTATCCAATAAAATTCAGTGTTCCGTCTGCTCATTGTGAAGCGCTGAAGTTTGGTGCCAGTGCACGAAAATTCTCCCAACTTCTAAACTTGCGCTTCTGCACCGAATTGTGGAAAGTTCAACACTGCGGCATTCCAGCCGCGCAGAATCTGTCTCCGTAACTTCCATTAAACTTTTCAGCTCTAACAACACGCGAATCCGACTCAGGTAGCCCCCCGTCTCACACTGTCCCTCCAGTTCGTGTATATCCGCGCACCTACACTGCAAAAAAATTCCTTACTAGCAGCACCCAAATACAGAAAAATGTAGATAAAAACTCTACCTCATGAAGTACATTAAAAGTATTAACATCATAATGCGCCGCTTTCAAAGCCACATCCACCAACACCAAATGTGGCCGTATTTGAATTTATTATCCGGCTTCAGCAATCATTTATTAAGTTTCTCCTGTCATGTGTATTACACTTCGATTTATTTAAAGAAATTAAAAGTAACCACGAGCCCATTAATTTCCAGCGGATTTTTCTACTTTTTCCGCTTTTTCAGCTGGCGATTACCATTCGTCACTAACTTTTACAGAACTTACTGAATATTCTAATTAATTGCATTAATAATAAATTAATTATATTAAGACTTCAAATCAGTTTATAGTAGGAAATAGGTATCACCCAGTTTCTTGACAGCTACAGAATGTTTAACATTACTATACTCGGTTGATTAGTTGGTTGGGAGAGGGGACCAAACAGCGAGGTCATCGGTCCAGTCGGATTAGGGATGGATGGGGAAGGAAGTCGGCCGTCCGCTTTCAAAGGAACCATTCAGGCGTTTACTAATGCTACTGTATTCTACAGTATTCTATAATTTCCAGTTGTGATTTGTTGTTAGATTACTCTAAAATCAGTTACTTAACTATAATTACAATTGTATAAATAAACGCTAGAATTTTGTGTACAGCTCAATCTTTTTACAATCCGTCCCCTGCTCCACTAAGCATATCATCGAATGACATTTTGATTTAAACAGTGGCATTTTTCTGTAAAAGTTAATAAGTTTCAAAGTAGATGTTAAAACGCTCTCTACTTTTGGTGAGACTTGGTCATTTCTTAGCCAATGAAAAGAGATTCTGTACTAATCTGTTTGTTCATTTCCCTGAGTCGAACAATATTTCCAGCTACTAAAACAGGAGTGCGGTGGTGGATGTATCGTGACGTTAGTGAAATGGCGACTGTCTTTGGCAGCACCTAGAGGCAACTATTGGGTTTGGAAGTAGTTAGCGCCGCGCGACGTTCGGAAGCAGTAGTTGTTAAGGAAGTGGTAAAAAGTGAGGAGAAAGGTGTCGTGCAAAGTAAGCAAGCAGCCAATAGCATTGAAGTTAATAGTAGTGAAAGAAATACGTTCGGAATGAGAAGAAGAAAGGAGGAATACGAAATCCTCAGCGTTGCTGACAAGGCATATCTGACTAACGAATCGCCGTTAGGACTAAATTTTATCAATGGGTTAAGAAGAGGCAGATTCAGACGATTGCTGAAGAATTATTGAAGTTCGCATTGACTACACAGAGTGCGAAGTAAAGGTAGACGTCATTAGAAAAGATGAAGACGACAGCTCAGACGAAGCGCTTGCTGTGGTACAAAAAGAATTACTAGCATTTAGGGTCAAGCTTGAACCGGACCTTTCAAGATATGACAGAAGATCGGATAAAGAACTTATTACCAGTCTAAGGAAACTCTTTCAGTTAGAACCGAACAGTGATCCAAAAAGGTCAGACGTAGGTGATAGTTCGGGATGCCGAATATCCTGAAGTAACTGAAATCTAAGAATTCATGAGGAAATATTGTTTTGTTCCACAAGATGACGTAATTTCAAAACAAGGACAGAGGTAATTGTGGAAGCAATGAAGAAAGATGCACTGAATGATACAATATACTGCCAACATAGGATTCAGATCGTGATAGACTTTGAAATAACAAAACCAAAGCAGCCCCTCGATATAAATAAAAGACATGTAGACAACAACCCTTGGGATCAATTAAGAACTTTTTGAGATGTGTTACACTAAGGTAAGGAAAATGAAATTATACTGTGTACAATAGCTCATACTTTCTTCATAATTAGAGGTTGAGGGGGCAGGTTTATTTCTAAATTTACAGTGGCCCGTTTGAAAAGCAAGGAACCGCCCACACCAACGAATATTATATTGAGTACCCAAATCAAAGAAGCCGTTAGGTGTCCGTAATACAGTATACCTCAATCCGCATGTCCACAGAGCACAATAATAAGGAGTAGTGTCTGAAAATATGATCTATAAAACTGTCTCGTACAAAATGCGTCTATAACCAAATGCTGTACGGTTGTGAAAACTTACATTTATTATTCTTGTAATATATATCTGTAATTTTCAGATTCTTAAAAAGGTCACTCTGTGTAGAGCGACATGGGCATTCGAAAAAAATTGAATTACAAGCTGGAAGACTACATTGGATAATGAGCTGCAGCTTAGTAAAATGGGCTGCCAACGTGTGAAATGGGCAGCATAATTACCTGCCAATGGAGCAGAGCGGGAGAGGTATTTCAAATGGACAGCCTGCAATAATAAAGGGGCAGTGAAAGAGTATATGCTTATTGTACATTTTGTGGAACTGCATAAAAATTCACGCAGCCAAAAGCACCTATCCAGTGAAAGTAATAATTTTTTCTAATTGTTTTTCGTACACTCAAACTAAAAGTGGAATCTTCAGTAATATCTTGAAAATTGTAAAACGTTGAAAAATTAAATGTTTCCTTAAAAGCAAATTAAAGTTCTATTATATACTGAAAAATGTTTTAATAATGTTTGTGCACCATATTTTCCCTTGCATTTATGCGCTGTGTATTCTCTTATATACACTCCTGGAAATGGAAAAAAGAACACATTGACACCGGTGTGTCAGACCCACCATACTTACTCCGGACACTGCGAGAGGGCTGTACAAACAATGATCACACGCACGGCACAGCGGACACACCAGGAACCGCGGTGTTGGCCGTCGAATGGCGCTAGCTGCGCAGCATTTGTGCACCGCCGCCGTCAGTGTCAGCCAGTTTGCCGTGGCATACGGAGCTCCATCGCAGTCTTAAACACTGGTAGCATGCCGCGACAGCGTGGACGTGAACCGTATGTGCAGTTGACGGAATTTGAGCGAGGGCGTATAGTGGGCATGCAGGAGACCGGGTGGACGTACCGCCGAATTGCTCAACACGTGGGGCGTGAGGTCTCCACAGTACATCGATGTTGTCGCCAGTGGTCGGCGGAAGGTGCACTTGCCCGTCGACCTGGGACCGGACCGCAGCGACGCACGGATGCACGCCAAGACCGTAGGATCCTACGCAGTGACGTAGGGGACCGCACCGCCACTTCCCAGCAAATTAGGGACACTGTTGCTCCTGGGGTATCGGCGAGGACCATTCGCAACCGTCCCATGAAGCTGGGCTACGGTCCCGCACACCGTTAGGCCGTCTTCCGCTCACGCCCCAACATCGTGCAGCCCGCCTCCAGTGGTGTCGCGACAGGCGTGAATGGAGGGACGAATGGAGACATGTCGTCTTCAGCGATGAGAGTCGCTTCTGCCTTGGTGCCAATGATGGTCGTATGCGTGTTTGGCGCCGTGCAGGTGAGCGCCACAAACAGGACTGCATACGACCGAGGCACACAGGGCCAACACCCGGCATCATGGTGTGGTGAGCGATCTCCTACACTGCCCGTACACCTCTGGTGATCGTCGAGGGGACACTGAATAGTGCACCGTACATCCAAACCGTCATCGAACCCATCGTTCTACCACTCCTAGACCGGCAAGGGAACTTGCTGTTCTAACAGGACAATGCACGTCCGCATGTACCCCGTGCCACCCAACGTGCTCTAGAAGGTGTAAGTCAACTACCCTGGCCAGCAAGACCTCCGGATCTGTCCCCCATTGAGCATGTTTGGGACTGGATGAAGCGTCGTCTCACGCGGTCTGCACGTCCAGCACGAACGCCGGTCCAACTGAGGCGCCAGGTGGAAATGGCATGGCAAGCCGTTCCACAGGACTACATCCAGCATCTCTACGATCGTCTCCATGGGAGAATAGGAGCCTGCATTGCTGCGAAAGGTGGATATACACTGTACTATTGCCGACATTGTGCATGCTCTGTTGCCTGTGTCTATGTGCCTGTGGTTCTGTCAGTGTGATCATGTGATGTATCTGACCCTAGGAATGTGTCAATAAAGTTTCCCCTTCCTGGGACAATGAATTCACGGTGTTCTTATTTCAATTTCCAGGAGTGTATGTCATTCTCATATGGGTGTACCCCGTGTTACCCATTGCTCTACGTTACAGAAAGTTTCTTTTCTGCAATGATATGTCATGTAAAATGTAGCTAAAGCCATTGTTAGATGAATAAGATGAAATGATATTGTCTGATTGCTAACTTCTTTGTCTGCGTTTACTTAATGTGACTTCTGTATCACCAGGATCTTTGGCGTAACATCTACGTAAATGTTTCATTTATTGTTTATGCGACTGCAATTATACTATGCGTGTAAAGACCATTGGTCTTCCTACTTTATGTATAGATACTAAGTCGTACAGTGAGCCCGTTTATTGCCAAAACCTTTAAAATTCCTTTTGTGTTGTTCATACCAAACTACTATTGTAGTACTTGCTAAATTGTGTTGTTTCCTGTTTCCAAAAGAAAATGTCAGTATCAAGTAAAGTCAATTCCAACAGTTAACTTTCTTTGTGAACAGTGCTAGTATTTGGTACAAATGTGCCTTATTATGCTAGCGATCGTTTGCTTTTGCGTAATTGCAGTTTATTTTACTACAAATAGAACCCTGGTTCAGTTCCCGTTTGTACTGATACTGCTTCTGTTCAATAGCAATCCTTATCCATTACATACAGTCATGGTCACATTAAAATCCTGTCACAGGAGTACCATTATTGGTGTATCGCTAATTTAACAGTAGCCGGTAGTATTATACTTAGGTTTTCCCCTGACTGGACTAACAGTACTGTTAGGGAAGAGTTTTATAGTCTGTCCAGCTCGCTGTTTGTCTGACGGTTAAGACTCATTTTTCTCAGGAACCGGAAGAAGTATTAAGCTGAAATTTATGTCGCATACTTTGGTGGTGTAAAAAGAATCAAGCTTGTAAGTTAACGTAATCAAAAGATACTCTCGAGCTGACTTGTCAAAACCTATACAAAGTTTCCCGTTGACCTAAATCACGAAGTTTACCAGGAAGCTAGGTTTGACAGTACAGGAAAAAATAAACTGTAATTTTATCACATAAAAACTTATTTTTTAGCCATTAAAAACTTACATTGGATTTGTAATCCATCAAAAACTTAGAAATTACTACAGAGATTTTCATGCGGTTTTCAGTAATAGGTAGAGTGATCTATGAGGAAGTTCTATCTATACAATTTACAAATATTTCCTGCTATTAGGGGATCTACGATGAAGTGAAGGCTCCTGATATTTTGAAAACAATGCCTTTAACACTTAGCGGTGAGAGACGTAAGGCCGCTGAATAGAAAAGAAGACTTGAAAAGAGCCTGTAGAATTTCCCGACTTCACCACGTAAGAAATGGGGAAATAAGAGAAAGGACTAAGACTCATTATATGGTTCAAATGGTTCTGAGTACTATGGGATTTAACATCTGAGGTCATAAGTCCCTTAGAACTTAGAACTACTTAAACATAACTAACGTAAGGGCGACACACACATCCATGCCCGAGGCAGGATGCGAACCTGCGACCGTAGCGGTGGCGCGGTTCCAGACTGTAGCGCCTAGAACCGCTCGGCCACTCCGGCCGGCTGACGGTAGCATAGCAGGCTCTTTCCAGACTGCTCATAGGACACAAAAACATTCCCTGACAAACTGATGCAGAATTGCACTTCCAGTGTTAGGGGTGAGGTTCCGATATCATCCGTTGAAGCATACCACGGAAAAAATCGACATTTACGCAACAACAATAGCCCTATGACCAGCTGTGCCGTTTCCTTGTCTGGTGGCTTCCGTCAAACCATACAGTAATCGCAGTAGAAGCGACATCAGACGACGTCAACGCATATGGAATTGCCCTTTAGCCTATCATTTTAATATAGCTCCAAAATTAATAAAATAAATGAAAAATTACAATAGTGAATGCGAAATTTCACAAAAACTAAACATTTTCGAAAGTCTTGGAATTCCCGGGACCCACATCTTACCTGTATCGATATCGATAACAGCAAAATTCGTTGAGATTCTTGATTCCTGTGCTGGATGTACTATGTATATACTTAAGTTTGTACGGAACCCTCGCAGCGCGGGTCCTATTCGCAGTTGCCGCGAGGAATGGCCGCAAGGTCCAAGGCGCCATGTCACGGATTGCGCGGCCCCTCCCGCCAGAGGTTCGACTCCTCCCTCGGGCATCGGTGTGTATGTTATTCTTAGAATAAGTTTCAGTAGTGTGTAAGTCTAGGGATCAATAGCCTCGACAGTTTGGTCCCTTGGGAATTCACGCGCATTCCCTATTCGCGCTTGTCCTGTTCTTTCCCACCTGTATCGTTTTCACTTGACTGCATTTTATATACCAATGATCTGTCACTAAACATGACAGATGACACAACACTGGTTATCCTAAACTTGTTATCTTTGCAAATGACACAAATTTTACTGTGAGAGATGTGGAACGTAATGAAAACGTTGTAGCTAATAGGTTAGCCAACAAAGTCGGCATGTGGCTTTCAGAGAACAGATTAAGGACTGACTGTAAAATTACGGAACACATACAGTTTCTGGCACTGAACCCATGTAAAAACGAAATTTTGTTGTTCCAATGTGGCCAAACTTCAGTGAAGTCGACATTCTGAATTCTTAGGACTGGGGGTAGATGAAAGGCTTTCTGTGAAATTTCAAGGTAAAGATGCTATGCAGAGTCTGAATACTGTTATCTCCAGCACGACTCACGCACACAGGGTTCCGTACACACTTAATTAGTTATACAGACAGTTTATCCATCCAGGTAATCGGGATTTAGGACGATTTTTGATTGTTATCGATGTCGATATGAGCGAGACATCAAAATTTGTGACATTAATGGCCGTATCTGTCGACTACGTTGACGTAGAAGCTTAAATTTCTTTTACACCAGCAAGGGACCGTAGACGTTAGTATGTGATGCGAATTTCAACTTATACATCTTCCGGTTCCTGAGAAAGTGGTTTTTAACAGATGGACAGACAGACAGGCGGAAGGACAACAAAGTAATCCTGTAAGTGTTCAGTTTTTACCGATTGAGGTACTGAGCCCGAGAAGCGGCCTTGACTTGTTTGCTTCGTTTGATTTCACTTTGTTATCTCGTATGATAATACATATTTTGGCAATCTGTTATCTCGTACGATGATAAATATTGGGGCAACTCTGTGTGCTCATCAACAGAACTCGCGGGCCACAAAAGGGCGTCAGACTGATCTGCAGCGTCAGTTCGCAAACGTATGTAGGTGGTTTTTCAGGTGTGTCCGAACTGTAACTCTGTCATCCCTGTACATATATTCCATCATGGGATTTGTTGTCTACAATATTGACTCGTTCCGAGGAAACGGTAACATCCATTGAGCGAACCTTAGCCAGCAAAACGATATGCACTTCGATAACATCGACTTAAGCACTATACAGAAACGTGTGTACTCTTCAGCACGTTTCATTTTCTGTACACTTCGAAAAGCACTGAAAAAAAATGAGTGATAAGCTACAAGTATTTTAATCAAATCTCAAAGTCTTCTTGTGGCTCACAATTTCTATTCTGTAGAAGAGTTCCTCGTACTAATTGAGAACTTTTCTCTGCAATGTATTATTCTTTCGTACACTCACTGTTGTTCCGAATTTTATAAATTCTTTGTTTATAATTGTCTAGCCGGCATTCTATAAACTATGTACTGACTCGTTCTATGATCTGCTACCTCGGATCCGCATTGATCCTCGGAAACTGATATACATATATACAAATAAATAAATAGGTTGTACTTGCATGGTTTCATAGGACCCACATGTCAACCTCAATTGAAAGAAATACTGGTGGTGAAGAAGGTCATTTTTGACCTTTTATTTTTCAAATATACTGAGGGATAATTACAGCAACTTCGACTTACTTCCATTTGAATTTCCTCACAGTATTCAAGACTTGGTCCGCCTTCACGATTTCAGTTCACCCCCCTTCCCTCCCATCACACACACACACACACACACACACACAAACACACACACACACACACACACACACACACACATTCCTCTATTACCAAATTAACTGATCTTTGACACCTCAGGATGCGGTCGTTCCATGCTATTTCTTCATTTAGTTTTCACAGAAAGATCTTTTCTTCTCATTTCTGATGATTGCCCCTTCATTGGTTACCAGATCTAATCTTCAACAATATTATGTAGTAGCACATTTTAAAAGTTTGTATTCTCTACATTCACGTAACTACATATCGTTTATATTAGAAGAGTAAGTAAATTTTTACTAATAAAAGCCAATAATTTTTATCATTCATGATTTGTCGATCTGCATTATTTGTTATTCACACATTAAAGATCCCTCCAAGCGGATTTTCGTGTAACTATGAGTATATCTGTAATGTGAAATCGTTAATGATGTCCACTTGAGAATATACGTGTAATGTTTCGATGAAGAGTAGCAACTTCTGATGGAATATCTTTGATTGTGAAAACTATAGAATTTCTTGCAGAAATTGTTTCATTAAATGATACTTTGACGAACTTACCTTGTCTGTCGACGTGAAAGGGTAAGCATTTAATGCGGTACAATTGCATGAAGCACGGGCTTAGTTATTATTAGTTGTATCCCATTAACACAGAAAAAGACGACTTCACTCGGTTTCGACAGTAATTAATGTTTCTCCCGAAATCTTCATGATTATTTACTCGGTATGAATTGAAATGAAGGTGTAAGATCGGTTGTGGGGCAGGGCATACGTAAACGACTAATTATGGAAAATTTTCAAGTGAAGCGGTTGACCGATTACATAACATATCCTTTATTGCATCCTATCTGCGCCTGAGATGAATTTATGATGCCCTCGACGTCGACCGAAGTCCCAAATTTAAATTCTAGGATGAGTGTCGTGGGTAAATGGGTAGGCTGGTGATTGGTTGGAGAGCGGGGAGGGGGAAGGGGGGGGGGCAACCGATCGCACCAAATGGGTGAAATTTTCTGTCGAATGAATTTCAAACTTTACTAATTCCATTAAAAATACGTTCAGCGCCGACATTGTTCTTTCAGGTTGACAGGAAGATGAAATTTTCTATCGGTTCTGTTGGCGGCCGCTTATCGCATACTTTACAGACGCTTATTAAACCCACGGTTTTCGAGTTTACCCAGTTAACATGTCCATAAAAGCCATGTAGGGCACCCTATGGATTGACACTATTCGATATTTTTTCATACTTATAGGGCTTGAAACTCATTACCCGGACTTCAGTTTCCTAACGCAATCCTCAAACTAAAACAAAAAAAGGACTCGGAAAAAAGCCTTAGAAGACAGGAAGGTTTCCGAGTGACCTTAAGTATAAAACATATTTGGCTTATTAACTAACTAGCAGGCATCTGAATTTTTGTTATGAAGGAAAATCGCAGGAAAGCAGAATCACATGGCAGACAGTGGAGTGGACCACGCTGCTTCTGGAAGCGGACACTATTACGTAATCGACAGACCACTTCTCTTGAAAACTCACCATTATCTGTCATTTACACATAGATTCTTTTACGCTTCATTTAATACCGAAGCCGTCTTTCTCCCGGTACGATGGCGTGTGTTCATCAGAGACAAGGGTATCATCAGAAGTGCTCAAGGCAAGTGTGACGGAACCACTCTTAGTCTCCGCATACATAAATGATCTGGCGGACTGGTTGAACAGTAATTTACGAGTGTTCGTTGACGATGCTATGGTGTACAGGAAGGTGTCCTCTTTGAGTGGCTACAGAGGGATACAGGATGACTCAGATAGAATTTGTAGTTAGTGTCCTGATTGGTAGCTTCCTCTAAATGCAAATAAATGTAAGGTAATGTGGGTGAGTAGGAAAAATGTTCGAAGGAAGGAAGATTAATGTTTAACGTCCCGGCCACAGCTAGGCCTTTATAGACGAAGTACAAGCTCAGATTACGAAAGGATAGAGAAGGAAATTGGTCGTGATTTTTGAGATGGAGTCATCCAGGCATCTGCCTGAAGCAATTTTGGTGAATCATGGCAAATCTAGACCTGAATGGATGAACTGGTCTTGAACAGTTGTCTTCCCGAAAGCGAGTTCAGTGTGCTAACTACTGTCCCACCTCACTCGGTATACAGTTCGAATACATAGCATTTGTAAGGAGCTCCTTGATGCAGTTACATAGATTAAATGTCCAGGCGTAACGTTGCAAAGCGAAATGAAGTGGAATTAGCAAGTTCGGTTGATAGTCAGGAAAGCGAAGCCCACGACTTGCATTTGTGGAGAGAATTTTGGGAAGGTGTAGCTCAACTATAAAGGAGACGGCTTTTAGAACACTAGTGCGACCCACTTCTGCTTACTGCTCGAGTGTTTGGGTTCCCAGCAGGTCAGATTACAGGAAGAGATCAAAGCAGTTCAGAGGCCGGCAGCTAGATTTGTTACCGGCATGCTCGATCAGCAAGCAGGTACGACGGAGAAGCTTCGTGAATTGAAATGGGAATCGTTGGAGGGAAGGCAACGCTCGTTCGCTAGACTGTGGAAATTAGAGAACTGACATTTGAGGTCGACTGCAGATCAGTTCTACTGCCACCAACGTACATTTCTAGTAAGGGTCACGAAGATAAGATGAGTGAATTTCGGGCTCACATAGAGGCTTACAGATGGACGTTTTTCCTCCTTTTATTTGCGAATAGAACAGGAAAGGAAATAACTAGTAATGGTAGGTGGTACCCTCCACCATGCACAGTACAGTGGCCTGCAGAGTATCTTTGTAGATGTAAATGTACAATAGTGTTGTGATCGTAGTTCAAATCTCGCTAGTAGCTCTTTTCTAACTTTTGTATAAATTTCATATTTAATAACAAGCTCTCCGCACCTCGTGGTCTCGCAGTAGCGCTCTCGCTTCCCGAGCACGGGATCCCGGGTTCGATTCCCGGAGGGGTCAGGGATATTCACCTGCCCCAAGATGACTGGGTGTTGTTTTGTCGTCTTCATCATCATCATTCATCCCCATCACGGTCGGAGAAGGGCAACAGCACACCACCTCCATTAGGACCTTGCCTACGGCGGTGCGAGTCTCCCGCATCGTTCCCCTACGTTCTGTCAAGAAGCAAAAGGACTTCATTTCCATTTCATTAACAAGCTGAAATTAGCAAACAGAAAATCTCCATTTCGGTAGATTTTTGCCCAGCAGAAATTCGTCCTAAGTTGTGTGGAAGTTTGTAAGGTGACTGCTCTTCAATTTTCACCTAACCAGTTGGTGACTGAATATAAGTATGAGGGCTCTGTAGGCAGGTCATAAAAAAGAGTAAATTGTGTTTTTCGTGAAGAATGAAGTACAAGAAAGATTTGTGCACTATTGATGATACTCTTGGTGAATACCGACCAGAAGCTAATCAGATAACGTTTTTCAGAGCAATGTTTGAATAGGTTTGAAAACAGACCCCACGTCACAAACAAGATTACAAGCGTTATAAAATATTTGTAGAACCGTTGGAACAAGCGTGTGACCTCACACCTCAGCTGAAAATTTTAGCTTACTCAAATCTGCTCGCACGCAGCTATGTCCACCGCAGTGCACGGTTTAATTCTGGATTTATAACTGTTCAGAAAAACTTGAGTCATTTTCTAAGGAACTGTTCTGCACTCGTACGTAAAGCGGTATAAAAATCAATTAGACATTGCATACTTATGACTGAAGCAGTCATTGTTCGAATTTTGCGCTACAGTTCCACTCACCAACGAACAGGACAGCTTTAATGCACGCCAAATGAATCGCCAAAGCAGTTCAGTCACCTCAGCATTAGAATATAGGAAAAATCGGAGCATGTTTGGGGGGCTAAACATGGAACGTGACTCACAGCGAATGTTTATTTGTCCAACTTTTCCTTATTTTTAATGTCTATATATGTCACGAAAGTGGCCGTAATTCTTACTCCATGAGATTTCATTTTCATATTATTTATTAATATTATACTCTGCTGTTTAAACAATATGGTTACTTCCACAAGTTTAATACGATTCATGTGACCAGTCATCACAGGTATCTTTCTCTTGTTGATGTGCACTGTCTTACCCACGTTTAAGAACAGTCGTCATTCAAAATACTAAACTGAAATACGTTTTAAGTCGACATTTCCTTCTAGTCAACCAGGAACAATACTTCCCTGTACAGAGCGTGATAGTCAGCGAATTAACTGATAGCACTGCTGATCCTTGATAATAAATCATTTACGTTTGCTGAAAACCTTAATAGTTTTAATGTGCCTGATTAGACACATCTGATGCTTTTCGTTTGAGTTGAACATTTGTGTTCTGGTATAATTTACAGCATTCTGTAAATCACACTTTCATCGAATCACTCACATTTCTTAGATGATAATCAATTATCAGTTAATAGTGTTGCACAGTATCGTTAGAAAAATTAGTGAGACAGACCTATTGCACTACATCTTCTGCTTCTTACGATCTTGTGTCTAAGACGAGCAATCTTGTATCACTCTAATGCTATTTACTGAATTCGTATTGATTCTTTGATGCAATATTTTTTGTTAGTACAGAATAATACTTCGTTACAGCTCTGAAAATCGTATGCACATTGAAGATCACACTGCACACAGCCTGGTTAGGCATACCACACAAATTCTACCCATGCGACGTTGCTTGGTGATCTCTTGAGTGAATGTTACGAGGGTTGTCCAGAAAGTGAGTTCCGATCGGTCGCTAAATGGAAACCACAGTGAAAATCATAAACATTTTATTTGCAACAGTTAGTTACACTTTCCAGATACTTCTCTAAGTACTCGCCGCTCCGACTTAGACTTTGTCGGAGCGTTATACCAAATTTCGAACGCCATCGTCATAGAAGGCAGCCGCTTGTGCTTTCCGATAATTCTCTACCCTGGTCTATAGCGAGTAGCCTGCCCCCGAGTATTGTCTTCGTATAGAGCGTTTCATGCGAAGAGAGATGATAGGACGAGCCAGTTAGGGCCATATTGTGGGTGATCGAACACTTCCCATCAAAAAGGCTGCAGGAGTGTCTTCACCGCCCCTGCAGAGTGCGCCTGAGAATTGCCGTGAAGAAGGAAGTGTGTGGCAGTTGTGTTAGGTGGGCTGCATTCATTAAGGAGAAGCCTCTCAGAGGGCCCTCCTACTTGGCGGAAGACATCGTTGTTCTAGGCACTTTTACTCGCTCACAATGCGTTCACAACGGAAAAGAGCCTCTTGATGCAATCGACGGTCATACTAGAGACACTACCCAAGACATCTGTGCAAAACTTCATCGGGTTTTCACTGTGGTGTCCATTTCGCGGCCGATCTGGGCAACCCTGGCATATGGAAGGCAAAAACAAGGCCTAAATGATTTCAGGCAGTTGCAAGTACTTCAGCGCTCTTAAGTTTCATATTGTCTCTTTTTGGAGTTGAAATTGTTGCATTACTATTGGAACTCTGAGATACATTACAAATATACGAGTGCTACCTGGTAACTTGATTTCCAGGTGTGTGCAGAGCTAGTAGCCCCTGCACTGAAGAAGGCAAGCACATAGCTACAACTACGTACTTACTCCACAACCCACTATACAGTGCGTGGCGTAGGTTAATCCACACCAGTGAGTCATTCCTCTTCCTGTCGCACTCGCAGATGGAGCGGGGAGGAAACGACTGTCCATATCCTTCTGTACGACTCATGATTTCTCTTATCTCGTCTTCGCGGGGCTTACACGTTATTTGTGATGGTGGCAGTCATTTAACAGTAACTCTTGCAGTGAACGTTTGCTGCTTGGAAGCCATGTGCAACTGTTAGGGTAACTAAGATCTCAAACCACTTACCCAAGAATTTCTCACGCCGGTGTGCGGACAGTGCTTTCGACCGAAGAGGCAAAAAGACTGCCTACGTGGATCTACCTGTAAGACGCCTCTAGTCAGAGCAGAGGCAGGGGTGCAAGAGAAATTTGGGTCAACTGGCCAAGGCTTTACTACAGTGCTGTAAACACCCTTTGTGAAGATGGTTGGTGGCCTTAAAAATTCGTGAGTTTTCGTGTTCACTGTGGAGCGGACGCTATTGAGGGAGCCGTCAGGATGGTGTTGTTGTCCATCAGTCTGCTGATTTTCTGGGAAGCCTCAGGCCTTCAAAACAATTTTAGATGAAACGTAACATTTATGGTACTTCTGAAATGGTCTATGTGGGGACACAAAATCACTTCCCTTAGTTTAGCCAAAGCCCATTGTCAGACATGCTGTAACGTTTAGGATGCCCAGATAATGATCTCCGTGATAAATGTATTGTTCACCTTTGGGCTAAATGGAAACTCAAAACACGCTGCCTAAAGTGGCCATAGAAAAAACAAGTTGGGAGCAAAATGTCTTTTCCTCTATTATGATTCAGACTCCGGTCTGGAGAGGATTCTGATCTTGACTCTTGTTATGAGTGGGTTGCACTTGGGACACTTGTCCTGGGCGTAACTTTGCACTAGCATTGCTCTTGACTAAGGGAGTCTATGGTGAGAACTTAGCTGTACTGACAGTTTAGAGCTCAATCATGTGGACATATCACGGTGCCGAGGACAATCTTATTAGTGTCAGATCTGCCACCTTGACGTCTGATCTCCTTGTGCGCACTGCCATGCAAGTGAGTTAAATTGGTCCATGGTATGACTAGCGAATGGGAGTGTCGCACGCTGGATCCTGCTGAGATTTCAGGTATCGATTAGAGAGAAATTGCGATCCGTCCAACTGACTGCCAGCCGCGACTCTGCATATTTCGAGCCCACCATAACGAATTACAAGCGGTGCACATCGCCCCTCTGCAAATACTCGAACCACGATCGTCACCTGAGACAGTGCTACGCATCGAGAAAGGGTTATAGTATTGCTGCTCCGGCGTGTTAGGGCAAACAGAATCACAGTCTTGCCACTTGTTCTCAGCTGCACCATCGTAGTATAACTTCTGGATAGAATAAATCCATCAAAGTCCGTTCAGCATTAGATAATTTCATCTTTCGTTATCCATGTTTAGAGCCAGCGTAGATAGTTTAATCAGACAAACCTCAGTCTTTTACAAAAAAATCGCCACCCAGTGGAGTTATAACTATTTGTCGCGTCTATTCGTGTGGCCAAAGGATCGCGATTTCCGATAGCGCTAGTGTAAATACGACGAAGCGCATAACATATTTCCCACACGAGCTGCGTTGGGATGGTCGATGTTATATCCTACAGCCATGGACTTCGTCACCGATGTCCATCTTTTCTTATATCTCTAGAATTGTGTATTTGCATAGACATCCTGCGAGCTGTGGACTGTGCCCGATGGAGAGTCGCTCATACCAATATTGATGATTTTTTGTTTTATTCCATTCAAGTTAAGAGCAAGGGAAAATTCCTGTCTGTACCTATTTGAGCATGCTCTATTCTTTCTTCTGATGATCCGTATGCGAAAAATTCAATGATGCCAGCAGAACTGTCCGTCTTCTTAGAATACGGTATTTTTCCATCCGGGCATCCCCATTTCAGCTCACGGAGCATTTCAATAACCCTCGCGTGTTGACAGAACTTACCGGCAACAAATCTACCAGAACGCCTCTGAATTGCTCTCTGCCTTAAAGTCGACAAGGTGGGGATCCCAAACATTCCAGTAGTACTCAAGAGTAGGCCACACAAGTATTCTGTAGGTGGTCTCCTACGGCATAAAATTCTCTCAATAAACCGAAGCAGACAGTTAGCCTCCATTATAACTGACCTTACGTGTTTGTTCCATTCAATGTTACTTCCTGGCGTTACGCCTAGATATTTATTCGGAGTGTCTGCGTCAAGCAGCAGACCACTAACACTGTATTCGAACATTAACGGACTTTTTTCGATTCGTCTGCGATTTTGGAAGTGATTTCTAATGATTCGGGCTAATTTCGAATCCTTCGTGGACTTTCTTTACCAGATATTTACGTGGATGGCATGGCGAAAAAAAGGCCAGAGCTCAGAAGTTGATGTGAGCTGAAATGTGTGTTAATGATGTCACACTGGCACCAAATTTCACCACAATTTTGTCCGATGCTACTGTGGACGTGTCGCACAATGGGAAGGGCGTCACAACTCGTCTTACCAAAATGTCACCCATTTGTTTGACGCCCCTACAATCATAGAGTTTCTTTTTAACAGATGGGACTGATAAAGGAAGGAACCGTAGCTACTCCATCCAGTCAGTTCAATGTGTAATTCACTCACCCCATTCATGCAGTAGATGCAAAACATTCATCCAGTTTCTGCAGAACCATCAATCGCCAACTCTTCCCAAGACGTCCGCACCAGTTGGTTGCAAAATTATACTGTTATTTAAATTACTGTGCAGAACCTATGAAAATGCAAGGGTAGCAAGGGCAGGCAGACGTAAGAAATGTATCACAATCGATTTGACAGCTCATGTAACAAAGCTGCTAACTGTAATTGTCTAGAGAAAAGAAAACTGAGAATCTTTAGACGATTATCAGTTTGCCTTTAGGAAAGGTAAAGGCGCCAGAAAGACAGCTGTGAAAAGTTACGCTTGATAAACCAAAACTTACTGAACAATTAAAACACTTTCATAGGATTAGTAAACCTAGAAGAGGGACAGTGTAGAAATGCTATTGAATAAACTTATAAGAAAAAGTTAAAAAGTGCCAAATGGTTTGTGAAATTATTGGTTTAGAAATAAGAAATAAAATAGATTATAGGAACATTTGATGCGCCATTGTACAATTTCGAAATCTGTTACAGCAGATGAGATGCTCGTACGTTAGTGATGTATGAGACCACCGAGTGAAATTACACCATAAAAAATCCTCTAGTAAAAGTTCTAAGTTGAAGGTTGAACGTTAAATTCTATGTCGGTACCTCATTTGCTGAACATGATTTCGAGCATCATTCAAAGGCGTGTAAAATGTTTGTCTAATTTATTTTATTATTTACTTTATGACTAATCATTTCACAATATATTTGACCTTTCTTCAAAATTTTCTTTTATTTTCAAGTATTGTCCAGAAAGCATGAATTATAATCTATCTAAAATCGATCTGTATTACGTTATTATTACTATTATTGTTATTATCGTAACTGTAATTATTATTCTTATAAAGCGTATATATATCAAGAGAAAGCAAGATGTTTTAGTTTACGCAGCAACTGTCCGCGAAATATTTCAAATTTCTCATCAGTTTTCTATAATTTTCCTAATTACTATCAAATATTTGAATCTTTTTCACAAAAATAGAACTCACGGTGATCAATTTGGGTTTTTGTTCGTACAGATACTATAACACTACCGTTTGCTACCGCTGTACCATAACCTTAAAGCCGGAAGCAGGTTGTGTGATAAAACTATTTTATTAAAGCAATTATAGTACAACGCAACAGAGCAGTGTTACCCTCTGAGAGGAATTTTGTTGTGTTGACCGTGTTGTACCTAACGGAGGTGGCTTATCGGAAGTGAAAGTCAGATTTACGGAAATATTTGAACAGTAACAAACAAAATGTTGCCTATCTGCACTGTTTAGCAGGTAAAGCAAACGGTCGCCAGCCTAACTAGGCAAGAGAATGATTAACATTCTCGTTCAAGAAAATAGTTATTAGTAACTTGAATGGATAAACACAACCTATACTTTGTCACACGCGAGTGCAGTGAACTCTTGACACATACATATGTGTACGGTAAGATTGAAACTAACAGTTAAAGCAGCACAAACTATTTGCAAAATTATAACAGATACCGATACACACTATTACTTTCAGGGCTTACACAAACTGAATGGTCTTTATAACGTTATTATTACTATTAACTGCAGAATCATTAATTGGATATAGGTTAAGTCTCTCTCAGTTAAATACGTTACTATTTAAAATGAAAGTTAATTTGAATCCACTTACAGGTTGCTCCTCACTATCATTTGACAATAGAAATTAAGGTTTTCCTAATTAGTGGTCTTTCCGTTACTTGTTACCGAGCATTAACCCAATAGACAAACTGTGGATCCTGTTATATTATTAATAAGCACTTCTAATACACAGGAGAGACAAACACTTAGCAAACTTGAGTATATAACGTTCCACACTGCAGTTTTCGACTTTTACTACATTGAGACACAAATTTAACATATATGTAAGATACTGACTCACCTTCTGCGATTTACAACAGGCAGTAATGTGATCATTTACTAAGGAAAACTTTATAAGCCTCAGTCTTCAGAACTTTTAATTTGAAGTTGGCAACAACACATTAATAAGCAGTTTTAATAGAAAAATTATTTTCTGCAAGCATCAATTACTTTAGTTCACTTTCTTGCCACTTTAACTTTCTTTTTACTATGTTCAAGAAATATCAATTAGCAAAACACAGGGCTTTAATGTTCTTTCAGTAAGGACACTCGGAAAGCACTTTAGTTCAAACGGAGAGGAACCTGAGACGTGTTATGATAAGGAGAAAAATCAAGGTAGGTACATAAATGCAGTTATAAATTACCTTATATTTGACCACACTAACACATCCATTTAGCTGATCCTTCACTGTACATCATTATAGTATTCCTTTACAGTGATTGCGCAATGTGGTGGCTATTGCATGTCGGTAGGTGGAATTGCAGGTAGAATTGCTGGACTCTGTCATTTCTTGGTGGCGATGATGAATTTAAATGACAGATACACTACATTGCATAGAATCAAATCATGACATCAAATTAACCAAAGAAAAGAATATACAATTTTGTGACATCTATTCAACCAAACATATTTACAGAAGCTCAGTGATGTAACATTAAATGAAACAGAAACCAAAATAAATCATTGGAGTATTAGAGCTATGGTGTTACAATACCACTCTTCCTTTGGTTGTAAGAATTTGGACAAAAGTCCATTGCGTAAGCTCTAGGATGTCTCGTCTTCACCCCGCTCAAATATTTGGGACAAACAAGATAAGTGTTTCACAGAAAGATAGTAATATACAATATGTTCAAGTACCAAGACGGAACAATAAAGAATGGAAGACCAAGAAAGAAATGCTGAAATTAATAGATGAGTAAGACAAGGATGCATTTATATTGTCTACTGTTCAACTTCTGCATTGAAGACGCAACGAAGGAAATAAAGTGGCATCAGAATACTCAGTTGAATGAATATCATTGATAAAATTCGCTGATGGCGTTACTGTCACTCAGTGGACAAGAGGACGAATTGCACGGCTTACATGAAGGAACGAACTGTCTAGTGAACGAAAGTTATGGATTGAAAGTAAACTAAAGAAACATGGAAGTAATGAGGAACAGCAGAAACCGAGGACCACTCGGCAGAGGAAGTAAGGAAATTCTAATACCACAGACACAATAAAAGGCAGGAGGAACGAAGCTAGGTGGACATAAGAAGTAGACTGACAAAAGAAAAAAACTGCATTCCTAGTCGAAGTAAGTCTATCACGATCAAACGGACTCGTAGATTTAATAAATAAATTTTTGAGAATGTACATCTGGAGCACAGCATCGTGCAGAAGTGAGCTACAGCAAAACCGAAAAGAACAGAATCGAAGCGTTTTACAGAAGGTTGCTGAAAATTAAGTGGACCGACAAAAATAGGTGGTTTTATGCATAACACGCGAGGAAAAGAGAATGTGTCAAACACTTACTAGAAAAAGACGAAATGTGATGGGACATGTGTTAAGACACTAGAGACATCTTCCACGTCCATACAGGAAAAAATTGCAAAGGAAAGCAGAGACGGCTAGGTATTGAACAAACAAATGAGACCGTAGGATGTCGACATGTTTGTTGAATGCTCTATTGAAAAGATTGAGTGTCAACCTGGCCTTCCTAAGCTCTCATTGTTTCGAGTGTCTCTTCTGTGCTCGTGAATGATGCGGTACACTACTGTCAACAAACGATAATTCAGGAACTCATATTCGTGTAAAAACAGCAGAGAAACCTTAAAAATAAATCTACTGAAACGTGGAATCACGATTTTCCGAGATCGATGTATTTAGGTCATCTTATTAACTGGACATTTCGGTTACCATAATCAAAAGGGATTAGGTGAACAGTCGGCCGGTGCGGCCAAGCGGTTCTAGGCGCTTCAGTATGGAACCGCGCGACCGCTACGGTCGCAGGTTCGAATCCTGCCTCGGGCATGGATGTGTTAGATGTCCTTAGGTTAGTTAGGTTTAAGTAGTTCTAAGTTCTAGGGGACTGATGACCTTAGATGTTAAGGCCCATAGTGCTCAAAGCCATTTGAACCATTAGGTGAACAACATTATCTTATAAATGTTGTCATAATACACTCCTGAAAATTGAAATAAGAACACCGTGAATTCATTGTCCCAGGAAGGGGAAACTTTATTGACACATTCCTGGGGTCAGATACATCACATGATCACACTGACAGAACCACAGCCACATAGACACAGGCAACAGAGCATGCACAATGTCGGCACTAGTACAGTGTATATCCACCTTTCGCAGCAATGCAGGCTGCTATTCTCCCATGGAGACGATCGTAGAGATGCTGGATGTAGTCCTGTGGAACGGCTTGCCATGCCATTTCCACCTGGCGCCTCAGTTGGACCAGCGTTCGTGCTGGACGAGCAGACCGCGTGAGACGACGCTTCATCCAGTCCCAAACATGCTCAATGGGGGACAGATCCGGAGATCTTGCTGGCCAGGGTAGTTGACTTACACCTTCTAGAGCACGTTGGGTGGAACGGGATACATGCGGACGTGCATTGTCCTGTTGGAACAGCAAGTTCCCTTGCCGGTCTAGGAATGGTAGAACGATGGGTTCGATGACGGTTTGGGTGTACCGTGCACTATTCAGTGTCCCCTCGACGATCACCAGAGGTGTACGGCCAGTGTAGGAGATCACTCCCCACACCATGATGCCGGGTGTTGGCCCTGTGTGCCTCGGTCGTATGCAGTCCTGATTGTGGCGCTCACCTGCACGGCGCCAAACACGCATACGACCATCATTGGCACCAAGGCAGAAGCGACTCTCATCGCTGAAGACGACACGTCTCCATTCGTCCCTCCATTCACGCCTGTCGCGACACCACTGGAGGCGGGCTGCACGATGTTGGGGCGTGAGCGGAAGACGGCCTAACGGTGTGCGGGACCGTAGCCCAGCTTCATGGAGACGGTTGCGAATGGTCCTCGCCGATACCCCAGGAGCAACAGTGTCCCTAATTTGCTGGGAAGTGGCGGTGCGGTCCCCTACGGCACTGCGTAGGATCCTACGGTCTTGGCGTGCATTCGTCCGTCGCTGCGGTCCGGTCCCAGTTCGACGGGCACGTGCACCTTCCGCCGACCATTGGCGACAACATCGATGTACTGTGGAGATCTCACGCCCCACGTGTTGAGCAATTCGGTGGTACGTCCACCCGGCCTCCCACATGCCCACTATACGCCCTCGCTCAAAGTCCGTCAACTGCACATACGGTTCACGTCCACGCTGTCGCGGCTTGCTACCATTGTTAAAGACTGCGATGGAGCTCCGTATGCCACGGCAAACTGGCTGACAGTGACGGCGGCGGTGCACAAATGCTGCGCAGCTAGCGCCATTCGACGGCCAACACCGCGGTTCCTGGTGTGTCCGCTGTGCCGTGCGTGTGATCATTGCTTGTACAGCCCTCTCGCAGTGTCCGGAGCAAGTATGGTGGGTCTGACACACCGGTGTCAATGTGTTCTTTTTTCCATTTCCAGGAGTGTAGTTTCAGAGGATGGGAGCAAGAGTTGTACTGTAGGGAGTGGGGACGAGGAAAAAGGGGAGAGGCGCAGAAAAGAAGGTCGGGGTACGATAACACATCCGCAGCATCATGAGGAAACATTAGGTGACAGTAGTGATGGAGGATGGTGGTTACAACTGAAACAACCGTTTTCGATTAAACCAATTTATTTTCGTCTCCAGTTTTAACTTCACTGTTAAAACAGCTCAAAACAAGCGATTTCTGAAGTAACAGATTTTCAGTTTCTTTATAGATACTATTTCCAACAATAAAAATAGACTTCGAACAAAGACTAACAAATTCTAATGAAGGTCAAGGATAGGAGATCTCGATTGATTTGAGGTTGAAGCTATTTCAGAAATCGATGCCATTGCTTCCAGTAAAATTGTCGAAGACGAAGGAGACGGGGCGCGATGATGGCAGGAGCAAAAGGTCACAAGTTGATGACTTTCCTGCACTCTCCCTTTTGGATGGTATCAATTTTTCACCCGAAAGCAACCACATGTCAATGAAATTATAGGTATATGAATCAAATTTACCTTCTCTTGCAAGGTACATTATGGATGTGTGCTCCTCACATGGTGTAGCAATACTTTTGTGCTTCTTCCCGTTTTTAATATTTTAGAATAATTGGAACACTGAATTTCATTTAACTTTGTATAACATTTCCAACATAGGCGTGGTGCCATTATGTAATACAGTCGATGCCAGAGGACAGTTGTGAGAAACTATGGTACAGACCAGGTGGCGGC
This sequence comes from Schistocerca gregaria, assembly GCF_023897955.1. NCBI lineage: Eukaryota > Metazoa > Arthropoda > Insecta > Orthoptera > Acrididae > Schistocerca > Schistocerca gregaria. The sequence continues at coordinate 429,517,856 of NC_064923.1, forward strand.
CCGGCTAGCACACTGCACGTACATGTGTGCCCCCTGATAGGTACATTACTGTCTCACCATTGCTGTACCAGCTGTTATGTCATGTGCTGGTTGCATTTTTTAAGTGCTGGCGTTGTTACTAAAATAGCACTGACGGCTTTTCCCGTTTTCTAAATATTTCAAAGCAATGGAAATTTCACAATTGAACATTGCTCGTTCGTAATAAATATTTGATTTATTAGGTCTACAACTTTGCTTCCGCCGTTTTGTAATAGACGGACGTAGCGGCAAGTGGGTTTCGGGGGGTTGGTCACAGGTGTAATACAATAAGCTTAGGTATCTGTAAACATAATACCATAAAAATATTAGTCGATTTGTGATTACATCATAAGGCTATTCTCAATTAAGTACGTCAACTTACGTACCCATTTCTCGCCATTTGCGGGAAGTTATAATTTTCTGCTTTAACATGAAGAAATCTGCGGCTGTGGCTTTTAAAATGCTGGGTAAGACCAATGGTCAAAGAACTATTAGTAGAAGAACGTGCAGAGGATGTTTTCAACGCCTTAAGAACGGTGATTTTGATGCGGAAGACCGGCATGGCGGTGGAAGACAGAACGTTTTCGTAACTATTGAAACAGACGAAGACACTCACTGGACATCATTATCGGAAGCAATTGATGCGTTCGAGTCCAGCACTGAAACACAAACGGCCACAATGCAGTGACAGACAAGTAAAGGTAATTTTGCAGCAGGTCAGTGCTCGAGCCCATGTCGCAAAACCCGTCAAAATATACTGAAAACGTTGAAATGAAAAGTCCTATCCCTCCCGCAGTATTCTCCATCCGTTGCTCCCTCTGACTACCACTTTTTCGATCAGTGGCATACAGTCTGGCTGACCAGCACTTCCGATCATATGAACAAGTCCCCACAAAAGACGCCCAGTTCTTCCGCCACCGGATCCGTATGCTATCCGAAAGATGGGAGAATGTAGTGGCCAGCGATGGGCAATCCTATGAATCATAATTTTTTGTAAATTCTTCACAATAAGGCCCCGAACTTCGAGGAAAAACGGTGGAAGCAAAGTTGTAGTCCTAGTAGAAGCCACAAATTTTAGCACTATTGCTATGGGAAAATATTTTGCCGCTTTTCTTTCTACGTTGTTAGTAAAAAATGGAAAATACCTGTTATGACTGTAAGCAAATAAATACCGAAAAATGTCGATTATTCAGAACTAAAATACCGATATCAGTGTTAACCGATCGGTTTTTCCCATACCTACGTGATGTTGCCACAAATGACCGTTGTCACAGATGCTTTGCTACTCATCAAAAGCAAGCTTGTTCATTAGACTCCAAAATATAGGGGAACTAATTATGGACGGAAATGACGTTCCTCCAAAGAATACTAAACTAAACTACATCGGAAAAGGGTCTGAAGGTCTAACGGTACCGACCGACCGCCGTGTCATACTCGGCCGATTGGCGTTACTGGATGTGGATATGGATATGGAGCGCCTTGTTGTCAGCACACAGCCGCTCCGGCCGTTGTCAGTTTTCGTGATCGGAACCGCTACTATCTAGTCAGGTAGCTCCTCAATTGGCCTCACAAGGGCTGAGTGCAACAGCGCTCGGCAGACCGAACGGTCACCCATCCAAGTGTTATCCAAGCCCTACAACGCTTAACATCGGTTCAAAGAACACTGCAAAGCGTTTAATTTCAGTACTATCTATGTTGTTGTTGCTATTATTATTGTTGCTGATAATTATTTAAGCTGTCAACATCGTGATCATTAACGTCCGTACAAATACCATAGGAGGTAAATGAGGTTAAGTACAGATGCAGGGCTTATTTCAATAGTGGTACAAGTCCATTTTTGTTCTTATTGAGATACAGAGTCCTAAAGTTAAATGAGCGCTGAAAAATCTGCAGTTGAGATACCAGAAATATTCAAGCATGTGGCTTCTTGCTAGAGATGAACCTTTCTTTCTGTTTGTTTGGCTCATTAATTTCAGAAGCATTATAGACAGAAAAGTGGAGGTAATGGACTTGTACCACTACTGAAATAAGAGATTCAGATAATGCTGACACACCAAAAGTTAATTAGGATATCATTTGTTCTCCATCTCATTTTTTTCTCATATTAGCACACACATTCACTCTTGACGATGCAAAACTGAAAATTATTGATACAGACTGTCTTAATACGCACTATTAAAATGCGATTACAGACCGGGGAGCTATAGAACAGAGTCCAGAAATGATGGCTGGCTGATCATTTACATAATAACTCGGTGATCTACACTAAACACACTAAAATCTCCTGGCAAGCAGCTGATGTAGAAAACGCGCTATGTGGGCACCAAACGCATTTCGTTTTATACAACGAAGACACCGTCAGCAGTCAATATATTACACATCTTTTACAATTTTTATGGAGAACTAAATATAGTACTTAACTATTGAATACATATTCTTTGACTTGCTGCGTTTTCCTAATATACTTCGCGTTTCCATCAGGGTATGTCTCCTGGATGACACGCCATCTAAATTTTTGTTTAAAACTTTATCTGCCAAACGTTGTTTTGTTACATACATTTAAACACTGCGGGTAGTAGTTGCCCACCGACGACCAGGTCAAAAGAAATTCGCTGTACTAGTAGTCGGCTTTGAGCAGTGACGTTATGTTAATGGATCCTGTGATGTCACTTCTCGGTGCGTATACTGAATTGCTATTTGAAGCCATATTCTCGTTGGCTCACATATAAATTATTTTGCTAATTTCCACTGTGTTTGAGTAACCAAATACTATCTCTTCTGCATCGATGGGAATCCTTTTAATTTCGGTATCTGGAAGAAAATGTTTATCATAGCACTGCGCCAGACTTCGAAAATATTTTTAAGGAGAGAGGGAGTATTGAAAATGAAATTTCTCGCGTGCGTTTCACTGAGCTTAGAGGTCCTACCATTACTATTTTCTGTTTTGTTCTGTAATGTTTGGGATTTTTTGTTCAAACAGCTTCATAGTCAGTCTTGATTTCTTGTGTGGGGCGCCATGTGCTACTACACAGCTATCATTGGTATGTAGCTAAACATTCTATAATTGCAAAACTTATTTGCATAGTAGTCGTTGTGTATGACGGGTTTGTGCTATCCTGTTTAAATCCATTTGTGTTCTTTTCGTTAGACACCTAACCCACTAAGATAGGTTACCTGAGTCAACAGCCTTTGACTAGCTATATAATGGTAATGGCTTTTGTCACGTAATTTCTTGGTACTATTTTTAATTGCATTTATTTGTAGCACTGTTTGTTGCCATATTCTCCTTCCTTATACCAGAAATTATATCTAATATTTTTCTGCGTATGACAATCGAAATATTCTGTATTGTGTTTCGGTGAGAATAGTAATATTTACTCTTTTTATCAGTCTTTTTTATTTACTATAAATGTATTGTTTTAATTTGTACTGCTTATCGTGGTCCCCGCTAGAGATGTGCTTTTTCTGCGATACTCGCTTCGTTTTAATTCCGCGTGAAAGTGTTGTAACCTCCTTAGTCATGGACCTCTTACAGTGTCTGCACTTTTTGCCTGAGGTGTAAGTGTTAGTAACGGCGCGATCAGACGGCCAAACGAGAGTCAGATGGAGATAGTCAATGAGAATGCTGCTCTTCATTTCTTTCGTGTACATGAAGTCAGCTTCTGCCGACACCATAAGTGCGCTTTTACCAATGAAAATGTCTTATAAGATTTCGCTTGTTTCGTAATTGAAGTTAGTCGACGTTTTGTTTGTCTTTTAAGAGTTTGTAAGGTATATTGTGAGTAATTAGCGCTTAATATTAGCGATTTTTTTTATAGTTATACATTCCACGATTTATTCGGATATCGTGACAGTGTTATGTAGCTAATGATAATCGCTAATTATATTTTTTTTGACGACAGATGGTATCTAATTCTTTTGTTTCGTTTGTTTTGAGATGGAAGATTTCAAACTACATATGCTAATTTAATGAGTGCGGTCTTTAAGGGTGGTTAAATTATTTGAGTATTTTTCGGTGTGCTCCTTATTTGTGGGTATATTTTAAGTTTTATCGCGATTCTTCGTAACCCATACGTAGTCGATTTAATTTGCGATGTGAAATAGTGGAGTGGTATTTTAAACGGGGACAGCTTGAAACAAAAAGAACGTGTAAAAAATATTCTGCGGAAATGGTATTTATTCCGAGAAAGAACTGTGCCGATGGACTCTAATGATGCTGCAGGGTGAGGACCTTACATATGTCGTTTGAGCATTCAACAAAGGAGTTGGTTTGGTAGTAGCAGACTCCCTTTTTGAGACATTTTAAAGATAGCATGTCTGTGGATCACCAAATGTTCTCATATTTTTATCTTATCATATAGCATTTGTCGAGACACTGTCATTGGGTGGAAGAGCTACTGCCGAAAAGTTTGCGTTTTCGATTGTGTCCAAAGTGGTAATCTCCTGGGTAGCACAGGGAAAGTAGTTGAAGTCGATGGATCTAAATTTTGCAAGCGCAAGTTTAATACGGGCAGCACGTAGTTGCCAGGTAAGTTTTTGGTGGTATAGAGAGCGGAACCAGTAAGTGTCTTTTGGTGTGATACGCAGAAAAACAAAGGCTGTACTTCTCAGAGTTCTGAAAAAAAATTTCCTCCTGGAATACTGTTATGTCAGCTTTCTGAAGTTCATACAATTGCCCTCAAAGATGAAGATTTTATTCATGTACCGGCAAATCATATTCTACATTTCGAGGGCACATTGCCATGTAACGGACATTTCGGAGTCCCAATAAATCCAAGGACACTTTTGATTCCTATTTCTTGAATACATGTGGAGAAGAAGGCCGAGTCATGACAATGACTTGTTTTTGTGTTTTCTTGAAGCTGTCAAAAGGATTTATAATCCACTCTGAAGTTACTTCGTTTTCTCATTTTCCTTTTGTGTAATTATTACTTCACTTAGGAGACAGACGCGTTCCTCATTACGTTTCAAGAAGTGACAAAGAATTATCAATATTTAATACGTTTCTGTTCTTTGTTCCATGTCATCTTTCCTCATTTTTTACTTCATTTACAGAACCGTTATGTCTAGTACTGTTTGCTTTTGTGTAATGTTTTTACTTCAAAGATATTCACTTACTATCTGTGGTTAAGCAGCAACTCAATGGCGCAACTTCAGACGAGCAGCAATCATATTTACAATCTTCTTTTTCAAATACAATTTGTTCATCTCTTAGAATATGTCACAATTTTCAAGTATGCACTTAGGCAGGATCCTAATAGCACAGCGTAAATTGGTGTGAGTCAAATGATCAGCAAACAGATTCATGGCAATGTGCACTTACACTGAGGTGAATTATCAATATTTAAGTCATGGAATAGCGATATGCACAAACACAGGTGGCGGCAATATCGCGTACACAAGGTATAAAAGTGCAGTGCGGTTTCCGACGTGATAAGCGCCGGACGACGGAAATTAACAGACTTCACACAGGGAATGGTAGTTACAGCTGGACACATGGAATATTCGATTTCGAAAATCGTTAGGTAATTCAATATTCCGAGATCCACAGTGTCAAGAGTTTGCCGAGAATACCACATTTCAGGCGTTACCTCTCGTCAACGACAATGCACTGGCCGGCGGCCTTCACTTAACGACCGAGAGCAGCAGCGTTTGCGTAGAGTTTTCAGTGCTTAACAGACAAGCAACACTGCGCGAAATAACTGCAGAAATCAATGTGGTACGTACGTCTATTGTATACCTTAGAACAGTGAGGTGAACCTTGGCGTTAATGGGTTGTGACAGCAGACGATCGACGGGAATGCATTTGTTAACAGCACGACATCGCTTGCAGCGCCTCTCCTGGGCTAGTGCCCTTACCGGTTGGACCCCAGACCAATGGAAAACCGTGGCCTTATCAGATGAGTCCCGATTTCAGTTGGTAAGAGCTAAGGGTATGGTTCGAGTGTGGCGCAGACCCCACGAAGCCATGGATCCAATTTGTTAACAAGCCATGATGAAAGCTGGTGCTACTTTTACCCCCATAAATATTTTAATTTCTTTTTGTGATAACCGTTTCAATTTACTATTGATACGTATATTCGCAGCTGCTTATCGCAGTCTTCACTTGAACTATACAGCTAAAGCGTATTTTTCGACACTGACGTGAATCCTTTACGATATATATTTTATTTTTATATCGAGCTGTGTACCGCGGTCTCCGCTAAAACGGTAGAGATGTTTTTACGATAGTCAATTCCTTTTCTTTCCAACACATAGCTGAAGTGCTTCTTTCCAAACTCTTTTCCACTTATCATTGGAAAGTACATATATTCGAAACTGCGTATCGCGGTCTCGTCTTGAGCTACATAGTGAAAGCGTATTTTTCGATACAACTACTATTTATTTACGGTAAATATATATATTTTTTTCATTTCCCACAGTGACATGAAATCCATTAAAGCTGTAGAGCTTGTCTTTAAGATGCACAATTCGTTTTCTTTCCGTAAACCTTTCTCTTGTTGATATGTGATTGATCATAATACTAGTAATTCGAACTCCAGCTTGCATTTTGGAACAATATTAATTGGTTATGTGTTTTGTGAGAAATGTTTTGTAATGTTAGCTTTGTAAATGAAATTACGTATCGCAGCATCCACTTGATCTATTATGAATAAAGAATAGTTTCTGAGACTAGTTTTGATTTCTGCATAATTATTATTTTTAGTTCATACTGTGTGTTGTGGTCTTTACTACAAATGTAGGATTCTTATTACGATATTCGATTAATTTTATTTTCGACAAGTAGCTGAAGTTATTCTTGTCATAATTGTTTCGATTTACTGCAGATACACAAACATACATTTGTTACTGCTTGTCGCAAGCTCTACGTGAACTACATACCTAAAGCGCACTTCACTTTTTTAAAGTCCGTACCGTGTATCTCGCTCTCCATCACACCCGCCGCGGGCAGTGGCCGCGCGGTTAGAGACGCCATGTACGGATCGCGCGGCCTCTCCCGAATCCTCCCTAGGGCATGGGGGTGTGTGTTGTTATCAGCATAAGATAGTTTAAGTAGGATATGATTTTCGGTCGACACGTTATTTACCTTGTGTGACACATTCACTACGTCAACGATTAAAAACCAATGACTAGTATGGCTATTTCCACTCTCTCCAAACTACGTTAGAGTTAAAAGTCTCCATTCATGGCAATATTATTAACTCGTTCACATTTGTCATGTTGTTGGCATAGAGCATCAGTGAACAGACTAAATTTGACTACAGAGATTAATAATCAATGCTCACCTATATTGTTTAGTAATTACACTTTTGTGTCATTCTCAATAGACCATAATATTACCAGTACTCAGACGATAATGCACCAGGTATGGAACATTAGCGATTTATTTAATACAATATGTTTCGAGACTACATTATCCCATTATCAAGTTCTATAAAAGAACGAAAAACATATTATTGTTTCGCATTACTGCACTTACTAAAATGTATGAAATGAAAATCTTCCTATACTGCCATGCAGTATTGTTGTTGTTGTGGTCTTCAGTCCAGATACTGGTTTGATGCAGCTCTCCATGCTACTCTACCCTGTGCAAGCTTCTTCATCTGCCAGTACCTGCTGCCACCTACATCCTTCTGAATCTGCTTAGTGAATCCATCTCTTGGTCTCCCTCTACGATTTTTACCCTCCACACTGACCTCCAGTACTAAACTGGTGATCCCTTGATGCCTTAGAACATGTCCTACCAACCGATCCCTTCTTTTAGTCAAGTTGTGCAATAAATTTCTCTTCTCCCCAATTCTATTGAGTACCTCCTCATTACTTATGTGATCTACCCATCTGATCTTCATCATTCTCCTGTAGCAGCATATTTTGAAAGCTTCTATTCTCTTCTTGTCTAAACTATTTATCGTCCATGTTTCACTTCCATACATGGCTACACTCCATACAAATACTTTCAGAAACGACTTCCTGACACTTAAATCTACACTCGATGTTAACAAATTGCTTTTCTTTAGAAACGCTTTTCTTGCCATTGCCAGTCTACATTTTATACCCTCTCTATTTCGACCATCATCGGTTATGTTGCTCCCCAAATAGTAAAACTCATTTACTACTGTAAGTGTCTCATTTCCTAATCTAATTCCCTCAGCATCATCCGATTTAAATCGACTACATTCCATTATCATCGTTTTCCTTTTGTTGATGTTCATCATATACTCTCCTTTCAAGACACTGTCCATTCCATTCAGGTGCTCCTCCAGGTCCTTTGCTGTCTCTGACAGAATTACAATGTCGTCGGCGAACCTCCTAGTTTTTATTTCTTTTCCATGGATTTTAATTCCTACTCAGAATTTTTCTTTTGTTTCCTTTACTGCTTGCTCAATATACAGATTGAATGACATCGGGGAGAAGCTACAACCCTGTCTCACTTCCTTCCCATCCACTGCTTCCCTTTCATGTCCCTCGACTCTTATAATTGCCATCTGGTTTCTGTACAAATTGTAAATAGCCTTTCGTTCCCTATATTTCACCCCTGTTACCTTCAGAATTTGAAAGAGAGTATTCCAGTCAACACTGTCAAAACCTTTTGCTAAGTCTACAAATGCTAGAAACGTAGGTTTGTCTTTCCTATATCTGTCTTCTAAGATACGTTGTAAGGTCAGTATTGCCTCACATGTTCCAACATTTCTACGGAATCCAAACTGATCTTCCCCGAGGTCGGCTACTACCAGTTTTTCCATTCGTCTGTAAAGAATTCGTGTTAGTATTTTGCATCCGTGACCTATTAAACTGATTGTTCGCTAATTTTCACATCTGTCAACACTTGCTTTCTTTGAGATTGGAATTATTATATTCTTCTTGAAGTCTGGCGGTATTTCGCCTGTCTCATACATCTTCCTCACCATATAATAGAGTTTTGTCAGGGCTGGCTCTCCCAAGGCTATCAATAGTTCTAATGCAATGTTGTTTACCCCCGGGGCCTTGTTTCGACTTAGGTCTTTCAGTGCTCTATCAAACTCTTCACACAGTATCATATTTCCCATTTCATCTTCATCTACGTCCTCTTCCATTTCCATAATATTGTCCTCAAGTACATCGCACTTGTATAGACCCTCTATATACTCCTTCCACCTTTCTGCTGTCCCTTCTTTGCTTAGAACTGGGTTTCCATATGAGTTCTTGATATTCATACAATTGGTTCTCTTTTCTCCAGAGGTCTCTTTAATTTTCCTGTAGGCAGCATGTATCTTACCCCTAGCGATATACGCCTCTTCATCCTTACGTTCGTCCTCCAGCCATCCCTACTTAGCCATTTTGCACTTCTTGTCAATCTCATTTTTGAGACGTTTGTATTCCTTTTTGTCTGTTTCATTTACTGCGATTTTATATTTTCTCCTTTCATCATTTAAATTCAACATTTCTTCTGTTACCCAAGGATTTCTACTAGCCCTCGTCTTTTTACCTACTTGATCCTCTGCTGCCTTCACTATTTAATCTACTGCATTTCATTCCCCTGTTCTTGTCAATCGTTCCCTACTGCTCTCTTTGAAACTCCCTACAACTTCTGGTTCTTTCAGTTTATCCAGGTCCAATGTCCTTAAATTACCACCTTTTTGCAGTTTCTTCAGTTTCACTCTACAGTTAATAGCCAATAGTTTGTGGTCAGAGTTCACATCTGCCCCTGAAAATGTCTTACAAGTTAAATCCTGGTTCCTAACTCTCTGTCTTACCATTATATAATCTATCTGAAACCTTCCAGCGTCTCCCATGTGTACAACCTGCTTTCATGATTCTTGAACCAAGTGTTAGCTATGATTAAGTTATGCTCTGTGCAGCATTGTACCAAGCAGCTTCCTCTTTCATTCCTTACCCCTTTTCCATATTCACCTACTACTTCTCCTTCTCTTCCTCTTCTTACTATCGAATTCCAGTCACCCATGACTATTAAATTTTCTTATCCCTTCACTATCTCAATAATTTCTTTTATCTCATCATACATTGCATCAATCTCATCTTCATCTGCGGAGCTGGTTGGCATATAAATTTGTACTACTGTGGTAGGCATGGGCTTCGTGTTTATCTTGGCCACAATAATGCGTTCACTATGCTGTATCAAGGGATCTGACATTCCACGCTCATATGTAGAACGCCAGTTTTCTTTCTCCTGATAACGACGTCCTCCTGAGTAGACCCCGCCCTGAGATCCGAATAGGGGATATTTTACCTCCGGAATATTTTACCCAAGAAGACGCCATTATCATTTAACCATACAGTAAAGCTACATGCCCTCGGGAAAAATTACAGATGTAATTTCTCCTTGCTTTCAACCGTTAGCAACACCAGCACAGCAAGGCCGTTTTTCTTAGTGTTACAAGGCCAGATCCGTCAATCATCCAGACCGTTTCCCCCTACAACTACTGAAAAGGCTGCTGCCCCTCTTCAGGATCGACACGTTTGTCTGGCCTCTCAACAGATAGCCCTCCATTGTGGTTGCACCTACTCTATGGTATCTGTATCGCTAAGGCGCGCAAACCTCCCCATCAACGGCAAGGTCCATGGTTCATGGGGGAGGCATGCAGCATTACATACCTTAAAATAAATATGCCATCAACCACAGTCAAAAATAATAGGCAAGCAGTAAACATGGATTGTCACACGTGTAAGAGACTCTTCCATTCAGATATTATGGTGACACATAACACTCTTACAAAGCTCTGTTTACAGTAGAAGGAAGAGTTTTATGTTTCACAATGCATGATTGGTGCTCGCTAATAATTTTTGATTGTGCCAAATGTCATATTGGCTTTAAGATAAGTGATACTACAAGGCTATATAGACACGTTTCCATTACATGCATTTTATTGTGTGTAGTAAGACAAAATAATCATCTGTATATTCCTTGTTGTATGGAACTTGGTAATGCAATGATAAGGACCAGAAACATGTTGTAATAAATAAATCTCTCATTTTGAATAGCTTGTGCTGATCTCTGAGAACAATAGGACATAAATGTGACATACCTTATAATTGCATTGACTTAGAAGCTAACATCTACCGCCATGGAACCATTGACCTTAGTATGTAGCAAAATTCAACTTTGATATATCGATCCGTTCCTAAAAACACAAAAATAAAAGAAATTGGCTTTTAATAGACGTATGGACATACAGTCTGAGAACAAATGACAAAAAAGTTTTTATCGTGTGATATAATTACAAATTTATAGTTTTCATATTTTTTCCTATGGTTGTACTGTGAAATCTTTTTTCTCGAAAAATATCGAGATTATAGACCAACGGAAAGTACCTTATAGGTTTTGATGAGTGAATTTTCTAGTATCAAAATATATTACCTAAATAGCCATAGCTTTTAGTTGCATTGACTTAGAAATTTACATTTATTACACCACTAAGGTCCTGTAGACCTTAATATGTAACATAAATTTCAACTTGATGTGTATACCCGCTCCTGAGGAAAAGGGTTGTTAACAGTCAGATGGACAAACAGACAGACAACAGAGTGATCCTATAATGGTTCCGTTTTTACCAATTGAGGGCCGGAACTGTAAAAGTAAATAACTGAGTGCAGAGGGTCAACATCAATTAGTTCTATAATGCCAGGATAAGTTGACAGTAGTTTAATATAGGGATAATCTTTGATGTAACAAACTGGTCAGCAATCTCGAGCAATTCCAAGATAGCCGATTACCATTGTAACGGAATGGGGTTAGAGGATTCTATGGCTGTGGGTCTCCTTTTACTTTTACTTCTCTCTTCTTGATTTCTTTCAGTTCTACTTTTTACTGTTAATATAGCTGTACAATTTAGCTACACGATTTAATATTATATATTCAAAATGAAAGAAATGTGAAATGTGTGGAGCATAACAACCTGCATTAGAATCACAAGAGGGGGAATGACATCAACATCAATAAATGAATAAAAGTGCCACTTGTTCTATAATGAAGCCTTTTGGGAATTGAGCTGCTAATATATAGAGACAATGGAAATACGTAAACAGAACATTATTGGTGGTTCCCTGAGAGTGAAACAAGGAAAAAATATCCAGATCGTCTTCAATTCCACAGCTGAGTCTTAATAAAACTGAAATGAAAGCTGTGACTTCAACCGCTTCTCATTCCGTAACTTCCAAAACTTTCAAACCCACCCCAGCCCAGCTCCCTGAGGCACATCAGAAGATGTATACAGCACCACAGGTGGGTGGTTATGGAGATAAAGCTTTGCTTAGGTGCATAAGGGTTTAGTTTTAAAGTCGTAAAATATTGAATTACAAACAAATTTGAAACTTTTTGAAGGTAACACTTAATGTGTACTACTGATCAATGTTGCAAGATGTGAGCAGGACTTATCACAGTAAAGGAAGTGTCCGTTTGACACCATTGCATTGCGCAATTAGGTTGGTTCAAAGTATTTCAGTGTCATTCCTCATCGTACCTTTTGACACAAGGGTAAAAATTATCAGATTTCTTTTTACATTGTGGTTCCATTTGTGACACAAAGTCTTCTGCAAAACTATGGGATTGATTGAATCTCAGTGGAATAAGTGTCTCACCAGCAGCTAAAATGTGTTCTGACTTAGCACCATTTGTCAGTTTATAATTTTACAACATAACATCTGTCATGCTTGAAACTTAAAAGATCATACTATAAATGCAACAGAAGCTGTTGTGAGTATAAAGGCAATATAGGAAACAAGAGCTACTTATGTGATAAATATTATCATTGCACTTGATTCACAAGACTTACTATGTGGCCTTCTTAGATGTAACATCACAGTCCAATATATAATCAATATTTCTCAAGAAATTCACAAATTTTTAAAAACAAAGCTTAATTACACTTTAGAATTTAATGGGATAATTTAAGAATGCCAATTAACTCACCACAAGATGCAGGTTCAGTTCCTACACAACAAATTCATAAAGCTTATAAAGAAAATGCACTGACAGTAGCATTTGAAATGGGGTGCTAATAACATTAGATGAGTGGATCAGATAACTAATGAAGAGGAACCAAATTCAAATGAAGATAAAAAAAATTATGAGACACCTTTACCAAAAGAAGGGATCAGTTGACAGAACACATCTTGAGGCTACAAGTAATAGTCAATATGGTAACAAAAGGAAGTTTTGGGGGGTGAATATTATAGAAGGAGTCCCAGGATTGAACACAATAATCAGGCACAAATGGATGTTGTTTGTGACATTTATGTAGAGATTACGAGCCTTGCAGAGCATAGACTATCATGGAGAGTTGCAGCAAACCTGTCTTCAGAATGAAGGTAAAATAACAGCAAAGAAAAATTATCAGTACACAGTTTCAAGGCTTAAACACAATCTGTAAAGAAATAAAGTGTGTTTTTTGACTGCAGCTAACCTGACACCACATATCCATATTTTCATTAATTTAGGTTCAGTGTGAACACTAAGTATCAAAAATGGTGCACATCTGTCCTGTCACATTTATAACTCACCTTAATAAGCTGAAAATAAAGGACACCAATTTCTTCAATTGCTACATTGTATCATTAAGAAATTGAAACCGTTTGTTATTATTTTTTGTATAGAATAAAGTATGTATAATTATTTGTTAAACTCAAAACAGTGAAAGTATCTTTCCCTGCAGGTAAAAACTGTTTCTTTTGTAGAAACTAGCTACAGGGTACATGCTATTGTTTCAATTTTCTATTGTGAAAATAACATGGTCTTTCAACAAGATATCAATACTTATTCTTATATTGTAACTGTTGGTAATTAGGTAGTGTAACAGCACTATGAAGTGTCGTAACAAAACTTTATTAGTATAGACTTCTTAAATCTTTTTTATAGTTCTTTTTCATTTTTGTTCTCTGTTTGTTTGTAAAGTAGTATTATATTTGTTTATGGATCTGAGTGGACTGTGACTGCATAAGATTGTTTTACTTTAATTTAGAATTACAAAAATAGTTGTGTTCCATGGACTTCTGAAACTGGTTTACTGTATTTGTAATACTGTCACACATGACAAAAAAAGAACAAGTAAATAAGATCAAATGTTTTATTGCATAAGCTTCCACTGTTATGTAAGGAACAAGTTTAATGACAAAGGATAAAAAGTGGTAACATTTACTGACTAGTCTTTATTTTCAATGCCCAATGTATACATAATATGTATTTCCAAATTTTAGATGTACACATAGACTTATTCATAAACAATGGAAATAAAACACAAATTTAATAAACATATGCACATTCAAGGACATGCAGTTAACATTTTCAAACATCTGATTTCACAAAAGGGAGAAACTGACAAGGAATATGTATAAAAGAGTGAAACATTACTAACAAGTCCTACACTTCTCTTCACAATCTTTCAGGTGTAGAGATGAGAAATTACAAGACACTTCGGAGTGATAATATGAACTTTACTCTATCTACACACTATAAACGTACAAAACTCCTGTAAAATAGGATACTAGTCTACTTGTTGTTTAAGGCCCTGTGATCGACTAGATCCTCATTCTTCAGTCACTGCAAATCCAGTATTTGCATTCATTCATGCTTCCCATTCTGGCCAACGCCGGAGTCGAAGTCGTCTTCCAAAATCCCAGACTCAGAAACAACTAGGCTACACCAACATCTTTGTCTACAGAATCAACCCCTTTTTTTTTTCACAACGAGGCGGCTCACTCGATGTTACAAGACTTGAGTAGGGCGTGAGTGTAGGAATACAAGATTCAGATACAGACCATGTACTCTCGTGTGGTAGAAAATGCAAAAAAGATTTCGACTTCCAAAATAAATGTATTTCTGACTATCTTGTTAATGACCGACACTCATACCAGGCTGAACTCGAGTTGAAAATGCCACATACCCGCTTCTTTTTTGCTTTCACTCACCTACTAGTAAGGCTTGTAATAAATACGTCGTATGACAGCTAACCAGCAAGTATGTACAGCAGGTCATAATTTTTCTGAAAAATATATATTATTCATAAAGAGACTGGGTAACGTTCTCGGCCGCGATTTTCGCTCGGAAAATGTTAAAATACTATATCTATGGCATTTGAAATTTAACAAACATCAATTAATTGCTCTAGATACATCACATCGATTTATTATAATTATTATTATTATTGTAGTGAACAGTATAGGCAGTTTGGCCCATTTCACAATAATAGATGAGCTAAGCTAGAGCACCAACACTGAAAAGGAGAATGTATTGTTCCCAGCACGACGGTGACTAAACGAATAACAGTATTTGCTTGAAACACCTACAGAGATTCCAGCTGGCACTATTGACAGCACCGTCTTGTGCAGTGTTTATCTCCTCCACTTGCTCTGGAGGAGAAATAGCGTCACTTGCTTGTTAGGGAACCAATGCAAGACTAATTGATACTCAGTCCCTGAGTTCCAGAGAGACCGCAGCAGAGTCCTGCGAAGAGGTTCGTGCTGCAATCTTGATGCTTGCTGCTACCGCAAAGATTCCAAGGGGCTACTTCTCAACAAACTAGGGACTCGCCAGGTAACATCAGTAATACGGCAAGGATCGTTGTCTAAGTTATTTCTTTGTATCGTTAAAAGCTGATTACTTGTTCCGCTTCAAGGAAAGGATCTAGCTTTAAAATGAGTAAGGGAGGATTGTGTCAGTCTGACTTTCAGTTCGTAAAAAAGGAATTTGACGAGAGAAAACACAATCTGAAAAGGAATACTTAATGCTGTTATTTTCACTAAGCTTTGTTGTGTTGTGTAGGGGATTTGGAGCTGATGAGGATTTGAGCGGACCAGTAGAGGCACTGTTGAAATTTTATACCATGTCCAAACAAACAGAAGCCGGAAAAATAATCTAATCAGTCATTTGTGAACACAAACATGCAGTTTTCGACTACTTTATCCTGCAATTTTGTATGACATACTTTCTAGAAAAGCTAACCACCAATTTTCTCGTAAATGCCACGCACTCGATGTCTCCGTCTGACGGGGCAAAAGGCCGAAGTCATCTATGTTGGCTCAGGCTTAAATCAACGACGGTATTTAGGTAATTCTACGGCAACAAATGCATCCTAACTATACACTTGCTTCTATTAATATTTACTGTACATTTCCTTCCAGCCATACGTAAAGAGACAGATGTCCACACCTAAACTGTAGTTAGCCGGACAGTATAAACTGACTTCCCACGAGAGTCATAGAAACGTGGATGGGGGATCTAGGCGACAGCAGCAGGTACAGACCAGTAACAGTAAAAGTAACACTTTCCTCTTCGTTTCGTAAGATTTCGTCAGTGCTAATCTGTGAAGTAAAGATGCAAACGATTCATAAATAGTGCACAGCGTTAACAGGCGATTTGTGAAATTGTTGCGTGACGCGTGTAGTTATCGACAGACGTTTCAGATGACAGCGGAGAGAAGCCAGCGTGCTCGTATCTGAGTGTTGACGGCTGGTGCAGCAGCATTATCCAGCGGGGGGCTGTCGCAGGACGCCTACTGCTTGTCCTGTTCCTGCGGCGGGGGCGGTGGGGGCGGCAGCACCAGCGAGTCGTGCAGCTCTCCGGAGCCGGGCCCGGGGCTCAGCGTGGGCTGGTCCAGCGAGCCGCCTCCGCTTCCGCTGCTGCCGCTGCTCGCCGCGCGCACCGCCTCGGCGCGCGTCAGCTTCTGGCGGGCCTGCAACACAGCAACGAGTAGCCTCAGTCACCCATCCTGGAGTACGAGGGAGGAAACAAGGTGGTACTCCCATACCGACACAGGCAAAAATACGAACGTTACAGAGCGACGGCCAGCGAGACTACAAATCTACTCTGTAGGAATCAGCACGGGTTTCGAAAAGGACGATCGTGTGAAACCCAGCTCGCGCTATTTGTCCACGAGACTCAGAGGGTCATAGACACGGGTTCCCATTTTTTTTGATTTTTTTGTGGTTTTAGGGCGCACAGCTACAGTGGTCAACAGACTAAGTTATGAATGCACTGCGAGGCACAAGGTTAAAACAGCAACTAAAAAGGACAACACTACAAAAGGCACATTAACAGGCAAGGTATTAAAAGAAAACAGCATAATCAAATGTCCTTAGACAGGTTTGTCAAGTGGATGAAACGAAGAACGCGAGCAGCTGCTCCTGGGACATCCGCTAAAATGTCATCCAGAGTACATGGCACGGCAAGATCAATGCGCAGTGTATTAAAATTCGGACAGGACGTTAAAATGTGGCGTACCGTCAGCAAATGCCCACATGGGCAGAACGCCGCCTGCCCAGCCGTCAGCAGATGGCGATGGCTGAACCGGCAGTGTCCAATCCGTAACCGGGCCAAAACGACCCCCTCCCGCCGAGAAGAGCGTGAAGTCGTCCAAGCCGTGGAGAGAGGTTTCAAGGCCCGAAGCTTGTTGTCAGTAAGTGTAGACCAATCGGCATGCCACAGTGATAAAATGCTCTGACAAATGACTCTGCTAAAATCAGATGAAGGCACACAACAAGAAGCTGTCCGAGGCTGGAGGACCGCAGCCTTGGCGGCGGCATCTGCAGCTTAGTTCCCAGGGATACCGACATGGCCAGGAACCCACATAAAGGTAACCGGAAAACCGTCGTCCACCAGCTGCTGAAGTGAGCGTTGAATCCGGTGCACGAATGGGTGAACCGGATACGGATCACTGAGCCTCTGGATGGCGCTCAGGGAATCAGAGAAGATGACATAAGCAGAATGTCTGCGGCGGCGGATGTAAAGAACAGCCTGATAGAGGGCAAATAGCTCAGCAGTGAAGACCGAAAAATGGCCATGGAGCCGTTATTTGAGGTAGATGCCTTGTTTCTTGAATTCCGCAAGGCATTCGATACAGTTTCCCACAGTCGTTTAATGAACAAAGTAAGAGCATATGGACTATCAGAACAACTGTGTGATTGGATTGAAGAGTTCCTAGATAACAGAACGCAGCATGTCATTCTCAATGGAGAGAAGTCTTCCGAAGTAAGAGTGATTTCAGGTGTGCCGCAGGGGAGTGTCGTAGGACCGTTGCTATTCACAATATACATAAATGACCTTGTGGATAACATCGGAAGTTCACTGAGGCTTTTAGCGGATGATGCTGTGGTATGTCGAGAGGTTGTAACAATGGAAAAGTACTGAAATGCAGGAGGATCTGCAACGAATTGACGCATGGTGCAGGGAATGGCAATTGAATATCAATGTAGACAAGTGTAATGTGCTGCGAATACATAGAAAGAAAGATCCTTTATCATATAGCAGGTAAGTAACTGGAAGCAGTTAATTCCATAACTTATCTGAGAGTAGGCATTAGGAGTGATTTAAAATGGAATGATCATATAAAGTTGATCATCGGTAAAGCAGATGCCACACTGAGATTCATTGGAAGAATCCTAAAGAAGTGCAATCCGAAAACAAAAGAAGTAGGTTACAGTACACTTGTTCGCCCACAGCTTGAATATTGCCCACCAGTGTGGGATCCGTACCAGATAGGGTTAATAGAAGAGATAGAGAACGGAGAGCAGCGCGCTTCGTTACAGGATCATTTATTAATAGCGAAAGCGTTACGGAGATGACAGATAAGCTCCATTGGAAGACTTTGCAGGAGAGACGCTCAGTAACTCGGTACGGGCTTTTGTTTCGAGAACATACCTTCACCGAGGAGTCAAGCAGTATAATGCTCCCTCCTACGTATATCTCGCGAAGAGGCCATGAGGATAAAATCAGAGAGATTAGAGCCCACACAGAAGCATACCGACAGTCCTTCTTTCCACGAACAATACGAGACTGGAATAGAAGGGAGAACCGATAGAGGTACTCAAAGTACCCTCCGCCACACACCGTCAGGTGGCTTGCTGAGTATGGATGTAGATATAGATTTCTGCATGAAGTGGGGGTCGAAATACAGTTCTCAGACCTTGCCGACTATAGATCCTCGTACTACGCTTCTTGCCTAACTTGGCTTGGAGCATATGTTCGTAGTGTTTTCCCGTACGATTAATAAACACAACAGACTTTTATCAATAATATGCACTGAAGAGACATAGAAACAGATACATGTGCCTAACATCGCGTAGGGCTCCGCGAGCACGCAAAGTACCACAACACGACTAATGTCTGAAATAGTACTGGAGGGAACTGTCACCATGAATCCTGCAGGGCTGTCCAGAAAAGCGTAAGAGTACGAGCGGGTGGCGATCTCTTCTGAACAGCACGTTCATTACAAGGCATCCCAGATATGCTCAATAATGTTCATGCCTGGGGAGTTTGGTAGCCAGCGGAAGTGTTTAATCTCAAAAGATTGTTCCTGGAGCCACTATGTAGCAATTCTGCACGTGTGGCGTGTCGCATTGTCCTGTTGAAAGTGCCCAAGTCCGACGGAATGCACAATAGAAATGAATGGATGCAGGTGATCAGACAGGATGCCTACGTACGTGTCACCTATCAGAGTCGTATCTAGACGTAACAGGAGTCCCATATTACTCCAGCTGCACACGCACCACACCATTACAGAGCCTGTACCAGCTGAAACAGTCCCCCGCTGGCATGCAGGTTCCATGGATTCATGAGGCTGTCTCCATACCCGTATGCGTCCATCCGCTCGATACGATTTGAAGCGAGACTCGTCCGACCAGGCAACACGCTTTCAGTCGTTGACTCTCCAATGCCGGTATCGAAGGGCCCAGGCGAGGCGTAAAGCTATGTGTCCTGCAGACACGAAGTGTACACAAGTGGGCCTTAGGCTCCGAAAGCTCATATCGATGATGTATCGTTGAATGGTTCGCAAGCTGTCACTTGTTGATGGCCTAGCACTGAAATCTGCAACAATTTTCGGAAGCGTTGCATTTCTGTCACGTTGAAAAATTCTCTTCAATTGCCGTTGGTCCCGTTCTTGCCTCAGCGATTTCGGAGAGTTAATATTTAACTGGATTCCTGATACTCGCGGTGCATTCGTGAAATGGTCGAACGGGAAACTCCCCATTTCATCGCTACCTCGGAGATGCTGTGTCCCAACGTTCGTGCGTCGGCTATAACCCCACATCCAAACTCACTTAAATCTTTATAACCCGCTTTTGTAGCAGCAGTAAGCGACCTAACAACTGAGCCAGACACTTGGCTTTACATAGGCGTTGCCGATCGCAGTGTTGAATTCTGCCTGTTTACATACGTTGTATATGCCTATACAAATTTCTTCAGGGGGTTCATTGTATAATCTCCTCCACAGCTTACAACGGTCTGCCAACGTCGGGTTAACAGCTCTATTCTGCGACTGTAGAAATCTCGTGGCTTTGAGGCGAAGAACTCATAGAGCCACGTTCTGAGCGCATTTTTATCCGGAAAGAAAGTTCCTTGATGGCTGTTCGATAGAGAGTGGTTAAGGTGAAACGCTGATGGCGCATGATCAGGTGAATAAGGTGGGTGCGGAATGGCTTCGCAACCCAACTCATGTAAGGAGCTGCTCGACTACTGTATCCCATTGTTTTTAATTACTTACGTAGACTCATTGTGTTAGCTGAACTTCTTACAGTACTTGCTAACTCACAAGTGATTTCTTACTTGTGTTTGTTCCTTCGCGTTTCCATTTAAGACACATTTCTAATCGTTGGGTAGAAATATCCCTGATGGATTTTTTACCCATGTGACATCTAGTGAAAAGTCCACGTTCGAAGTCACTGTGCTCTCCTGATCCTACCCATTCTCTTGTTAATGATTCTCCACTGACAACGCAATATTCCTCTCCCCCTTTTATACTGGCGGGTCCCCCACTTCTGACATCTAGTGGTCAATTACTTATTATATCGGGATGTATGGATACTTCTGATCAAATAGTGTCTACTAGGTCGAATGTTCTGAATTCCTAAAGACGAAAGGAACAAACCGTTTCAAAGCTAGTACAAAAGAAAATCATGACAATTTCACTGCATCATTCCAAAACTCGAGTGTGATCCAAATACTGGCTGACTGTCTCATTCCACCTTAGTTTATGCTCATTCATTCCACTGTGCAAAACAATGCTACAGGTGCAGCAGAAAT